>NC_088216.1:90512639-90630139 GCF_036934945.1 Oncorhynchus masou masou
CTCCTCTCATCTCCTTATGCTTCCACCATCTTGTTGAATCCATTCCTCAGCAAGTTCTGAAGAGGTTCCACAAAGAAGGACAAATGAGCTCCATTTCTTTTCCATTCAAATCAAATCAAATGTATTTATATATACCCTCTTACATCAGCTGATATCTCAAAGTGCTGTACAGAAACCCAGCCTAAATCCCCAAACAGCAAGCAATGCATGTGTAGAAGCACGGTGGATAGGAAAAACTCCTTAGAAAGGCCAAAACCTAGGAAGAAACCTAGAGAGGAACCAGGCTATGTGGGGTGGCCAGTCCTCTTCCGGCTGTGCCGGTGGAGATTATAACAGAACATGGCCAAGATGTTCAAATGTTCATAAATGACCAGCACGGTCCAATAATAATAATGCAGAACAGTTGAAACTGGAGCAGCAGCACGGCCAGGTGGACTAATATATATTTAAATACCTGGTTAAATAAAGGGTTAGTGTTATATATATATAAAAATACCTGGTTAAATAAAGGATTAGGGTTATATATATATATATAAATACCTGGTTAAATAAAGGGTCAGGGTTATATATATATAAATACCTGGTTAAATAAAGGGTTAGGATTGTATATATAAATACCTGGTTAAATAAAGGGTTAGGGTTATATATATATATAAATACCTGGTTAAATAAAGGGTTAGGGTTATATATATAAATACCTGGTTAAATAAAGGGTTAGGGTTATATATATATATAAATACCTGGTTAAATAAAGTGTTAGGGTTATCTATATATATAAATACCTGGTTAAATAAAGGGTTAGTGTTATATATATATAAAAATACCTGGTTAAATAAAGGATTAGGGTTATATATATATATAAATACCTGGTTAAATAAAGGGTCAGGGTTATATATATATAAATACCTGGTTAAATAAAGGGTTAGGGTTATATATATAAATACCTGGTTAAATAAAGGGTCAGGGTTATATATATATATATATAAATACCTGGTTAAATAAAGGGTTAGGGTTATATATATATATAAATACCTGGTTAAATAAAGGGTTAGTGTTATATATATATATAAATACCTGGTTCAATAAAGGGTTAGGGTTATATATATAAATACCTGGTTAAATAAAGGGTTAGGGTTATATATATAAATACCTGGTTAAATAAAGGGTTAGGGTTATATATATAAATACCTGGTTAAATAAAGGGTTAGGGTTATATATATAAATACCTGGTTAAATAAAGGGTTAGGGTTATATATATATATAAATACCTGGTTAAATAAAGGGTTAGGGTTATATATATAAATACCTGGTTAAATAAAGGGTCAGGGTTATATATATATATAAATACCTGGTTGAATAAAGGGTTAGGGTTATATATATAAATACCTGGTTAAATAAAGGGTTAGGGTTATATATATAAATACCTGGTTAAATAAAGGGTTAGGGTTATATATATAAATACCTGGTTAAATAAAGGGTTAGGGTTATATATATATATAAATACCTGGTTAAATAAAGGGTTAGGGTTATATATATAAATACCTGGTTAAATAAAGGGTTAGGGTTATATATATAAATACCTGGTTAAATAAAGGGTTAGGGTTATATATATAAATACCTGCTTAAATAAAGGATTAGTGTTATATATATATAAATACCTGGTTAAATAAAGCGTTATGGTTATATATATATAAATACCTGGTTAAATAAAGGATTAGTGTTATATATATAAATACCTGGTTAAATAAAGGGTTAGGGTTAGATAGAGCTGGCCCCTCAGACCAGAGAGATAGAGATGGCCCCTCAGACCAGAGAGATAGAGATGGCCCCTCAGACCAGAGAGATAGAGCTGGCCCCTCAGACCAGAGAGATAGAGATGGCCCCTCAGACCAGAGAGATAGAGATGGCCCCTCAGAGCAGAGAGATAGAGATGGCCCCTCAGACCAGAGATAGAGATGGCCCCTCAGACCAGATAGATAGAGCTGGCCCCTCAGACCAGAGAGATAGAGATGGCCCCTCAGACCAGAGAGATAGAGATGGCCCCTCAGACCAGAGAGATAGAGCTGGCCCCTCAGACAAGAGAGATAGAGCTGGACCCTCAGACCAGAGAGATAGAGATGGCCCCTCAGAGCAGAGAGATAGAGATGGCCCCTCAGACCAGAGAGATAGAGATGGCCCCTCAGAGCAGAGAGATAGAGAAGGCCCCTCAGACAAGAGAGATAGAGATGGCCCTTCAGACCAGAAATTCACTATAATTCACTATAATACATTAAAGCAGCGTTTCCCAAACTCAGTCCAGTTTCCCAAACTCAGTCCTAGGGGTCAACGACCTTTTGTTTTTCGCTCCATCACTACACAGCTGATTTAAATAATCATGGCTTGATAACGAGTTGGGCGGCAGCGTGGCCAAGTGGTTAGATCGTTGGACTAGTAACCAAAAGATCAAATCCCAGAGCTGACAAGGTACGAATCAAGGTATATCAGGTGTATTCACCTAGAGGACAGAGTTGATCTATAGTAGGGGTATTCAACTAGAGGACAGAGTTGATCTATAGTAGGGTTATACACCTAGAGGACAGAGTTGATCTATAGTAGGGGTATTCACCTAGAGGACAGAGTTGATCTATAGTAGGGGTATTCAACTAGAGGACAGAGTTGATCTATAGTAGGGTTATTCACCTAGATGACAGAGTTGATCTATAGTAGGGGTATTCAACTAGAGGACAGAGTTGATCTATATTAGGGGTATTCAACTAGAGGACAGAGTTGATCTATAGTAGGGTTATTCACCTAGAGGACAGAGTTGATCTATAGTAGGGTTATTCAACTAGAGGACCAGAGTTGATCTATAGTAGGGGTATTCACCTAGAGGACCAGAGTTGATCTATAGTAGGGGTATTCAACTAGAGGACAGAGTTGATCTATATTAGGGGTATTCAACTAGAGGACAGAGTTGATCTATAGTAGGGTTATTCAACTAGAGGACCAGAGTTGATCTATAGTCAGGGTATTCACCTAGAGGACCAGAGTTGATCTATAGTAGGGTTATTCAACTAGAGGACAGAGTTGATCTATAGTAGGGTTATTCACCTAGAGTACAGAGTTGATCTATAGTAGGGTTATTCAACTAGAGGACCAGAGTTGATCTATAGTAGGGTTATTCACCTAGAGGACCAGAGTTAATCTATAGTAGGGGTATTCACCTAGAGGACAGAGTTGATCTATAGTAGGGTTATTCAACTAGAGGACAGAGTTGATCTATAGTAGGGGTATTCAACTAGAGGACCAGAGTTGATCTATAGTAGGGTTATTCAACTAGAGGACCAGAGTTGATCTATAGTAGGGGTATTCACCTAGAGGACAGAGTTAATCTATAGTAGTGGTATTCACCTAGAGGACCAGAGTTGATCTATAGTAGGTGTATTCAACTAGAGGACAGAGTTGATCTATAGTAGGGTTATTCACCTAGAGGACGGAGTTGATCTATAGTAGGGGTATTCACCTAGAGGACCAGAGTTGATCTATAGTAGGGTTATTCAACTAGAGGACCAGAGTTGATCTATAGTAGGGTTATTCAACTAGAGGACCAGAGTTGATCTATAGTATGGGGTATTCACCTAGAGGACAGAGTTAATCTATAGTAGGGGTATTCACCTAGAGGACCAGAGTTGATCTATAGTAGGGGTATTCAACTAGAGGACAGAGTTGATCTATAGTAGGGTTATTCACCTAGAGGACAGAGTTGATCTATAGTAGGGGTATTCACCTAGAGGACCAGAGTTGATCTATAGTAGGGTTATTCAACTAGAGGACCAGAGTTGATCTATAGTAGGGTTATTCACCGAGAGGACCAGAGTTGATCTATAGTAGGGTTATTCAACTAGAGGACCAGAGTTGATCTATAGTAGGGTTATTCACCTAGAGGACCAGAGTTGATCTATAGTAGTTTTATTCACCTAGAGGACCAGAGTTGATCTATAGTAGGGTTATTCACCTAGAGGACCGGAGTTGATCTATAGTAGGGTTATTCAACTAGAGGACCAGAGTTGATCTATAGTAGGGTTATTCAACTAGAGGACAGAGTTGATCTATAGTAGGGTTATTCACCTAGAGGACCAGAGTTGATCTATAGTAGGGGTATTCAACTAGAGGACCAGAGTTGATCTATAGTAGGGGTATTCACCTAGACGACAGAGTTGATCTATAGTAGGGTTATTCAACTAGAGGACCAGACTTGATCTATAGTAGGGTTATTCAACTAGAGGACCAGAGTTGAACTATAGTAGGGGTATTCACCTAGAGGACCAGAGTTGATCTATAGTAGGGTTATTCACCTAGAGGACCAGAGTTGATCTATAGTAGGGTTATTCAACTAGAGGACAGAGTTGATCTATAGTAGGGTTATTCACCTAGAGGACAGAGTTGATCTATAGTAGGGTTATTCAACTAGAGGACCAGAGTTGATCTATAGTAGGGTTATTCAACTAGAGGACCAGAGTTGATCTATAGTAGGGTTATTCAACTAGAGGACAGAGTTGATCTATAGTAGGGTTATTCACCTAGAGGACCAGAGTTGATCTATAGTAGGGGTATTCAACTAGAGGACCAGAGTTGATCTATAGTAGGGGTATTCACCTAGGCGACAGAGTTGATCTATAGTAGGGTTATTCAACTAGAGGACCAGACTTGATCTATAGTAGGGTTATTCAACTAGAGGACCAGAGTTGAACTATAGTAGGGGTATTCACCTAGAGGACCAGAGTTGATTTATAGTAGGGTTATTCACCTAGAGGACCAGAGTTGATCTATAGTAGGGTTATTCAACTAGAGGACAGAGTTGATCTATAGTAGGGTTATTCACCTAGAGGACCAGAGTTGATCTATAGTAGGGTTATTCACCTAGAGGACAGAGTTGATCTATAGTAGGGTTATTCAACTAGAGGACCAGAGTTGATCTATAGTAGGGTTATTCAACTAGAGGACCAGAGTTGATCTATAGTAGGGTTATTCACCTAGAGGACAGAGTTGATCTATAGTAGGGTTATTCAACTAGAGGACCAGAGTTGATCTATAGTAGGGTTATTCACCTAGAGGACCAGAGTTGATCTATAGTAGGGTTATTCACCTAGAGGACCAGAGTTGATCTATAGTAGGGTTATTCACCTAGAGGACCAGAGTTCATCTATAGTAGGGTTATTCACCTAGAGGACCAGAGTTGATCTATAGTAGGGTTATTCAACTAGAGGACCAGAGTTGATCTATAGTAGGGTTATTCAACTAGAGGACCAGAGTTGATCTATAGTAGGGTTATTCACCTAGAGGACCAGAGTTGATCTATAGTAGGGTTATTCAACTAGAGGACAGAGTTGATCTATAGTAGGGTTATTCACCTAGAGGACCAGAGTTGATCTATAGTAGTATTATTCAACTAGAGGACAGAGTTGATCTATAGTAGGGTTATTCACCTAGAGGACCAGAGTTGATCTATAGTAGGGTTATTCACCTAGAGGACCAGAGTTGATCTATAGTAGGGTTATTCAACTAGAGGACAGAGTTGATCTATAGTAGGGTTATTCAACTAGAGGACCAGAGTTGATCTATAGTAGGGTTATTCAACTAGAGGACCAGAGTTGATCTATAGTAGGGTTATTCACCTAGAGGACCAGAGTTGATCTATAGTAGGGGTATTCAACTAGAGGACCAGAGTTGATCTATAGTAGGGTTATTCACCTAGAGGACCAGAGTTGATCTATAGTAGGGTTATTCACCTAGAGGACCGGAGTTGATCTATAGTAGGGTTATTCAACTAGAGGACCAGAGTTGATCTATAGTAGGGTTATTCAACTAGAGGACCAGAGTTGATCTATAGTAGGGTTATTCAACTAGAGGACAGAGTTGATCTATAGTAGGGTTATTCACCTAGAGGACCAGAGTTGATCTATAGTAGGGGTATTCAACTAGAGGACCAGAGTTGATCTATAGTAGGGGTATTCACCTAGACGACAGAGTTGATCTATAGTAGGGTTATTCAACTAGAGGACCAGACTTGATCTATAGTAGGGTTATTCAACTAGAGGACCAGAGTTGAACTATAGTAGGGGTATTCACCTAGAGGACCAGAGTTGATCTATAGTAGGGTTATTCACCTAGAGGACCAGAGTTGATCTATAGTAGGGTTATTCAACTAGAGGACAGAGTTGATCTATAGTAGGGTTATTCACCTAGAGGACAGAGTTGATCTATAGTAGGGTTATTCACCTAGTGTACCAGAGTTGATCTATAGTAGGGTTATTCACCGAGAGGACCAGAGTTGATCTATAGTAGGGTTATTCAACTAGAGGACCAGAGTTGATCTATAGTAGGGTTATTCACCTAGAGGACCAGAGTTGATCTATAGTAGTTTTATTCACCTAGAGGACAAGAGTTGATCTATAGTAGGGTTATTCACCTAGAGGACCGGAGTTGATCTATAGTAGGGTTATTCAACTAGAGGAACAGAGTTGATCTATAGTAGGGTTATTCAACTAGAGGACATAGTTGATCTATAGTAGGGTTATTCACCTAGAGGACCAGAGTTGATCTATAGTAGGGGTATTCAACTAGAGGACCAGAGTTGATCTATAGTAGGGGTATTCACCTAGACGACAGAGTTGATCTATAGTAGGGTTATTCAACTAGAGGACCAGAGTTGATCTATAGTAGGGTTATTCAACTAGAGGACCAGAGTTGAACTATAGTAGGGGTATTCACCTAGAGGACCAGAGTTGATCTATAGTAGGGTTATTCACCTAGAGGACCAGAGTTGATCTATAGTAGGGTTATTCAACTAGAGGACAGAGTTGATCTATAGTAGGGTTATTCACCTAGAGGACAGAGTTGATCTATAGTAGGGTTATTCAACTAGAGGACCAGAGTTGATCTATAGTAGGGTTATTCAACTAGAGGACCAGAGTTGATCTATAGTAGGGTTATTCAACTAGAGGACAGAGTTGATCTATAGTAGGGTTATTCACCTAGAGGACCAGAGTTGATCTATAGTAGGGGTATTCAACTAGAGGACCAGAGTTCATCTATAGTAGGGGTATTCACCTAGACGACAGAGTTGATCTATAGTAGGGTTATTCAACTAGAGGACCAGACTTGATCTATAGTAGGGTTATTCAACTAGAGGACCAGAGTTGAACTATAGTAGGGGTATTCACCTAGAGGACCAGAGTTGATCTATAGTAGGGTTATTCACCTAGAGGACCAGAGTTGATCTATAGTAGGGTTATTCAACTAGAGGACAGAGTTGATCTATAGTAGGGTTATTCACCGAGAGGACCAGAGTTCATCTATAGTAGGGTTATTCAACTAGAGGACCAGAGTTTATCTATAGTAGGGTTATTCACCTAGAGGACCAGAGTTGATCTATAGTAGGTTTATTCACCTAGAGGACCAGAGTTGATCTATAGTAGGGTTATTCACCTAGAGGACCGGAGTTGATCTATAGTAGGGTTATTCAACTAGAGGACCAGAGTTGATCTATAGTAGGGGTATTCACCTAGAGGACAGAGTTGATCTATAGTAGGGTTATTCACCTAGAGGACCAGAGTTGATCTATAGTATGGGGTATTCACCTAGAGGACAGAGTTGATCTATAGTAGGGTTATTCAACTAGAGGACCAGAGTTGATCTATAGTAGGGTTATTCACCTAGAGGACCAGAGTTGATCTATAGTAGGGGTATTCACCTAGAGGACCAGAGTTGATCTATAGTAGGGTTATTCAACTAGAGGACCAGAGTTGATCTATAGTAGGGGTATTCACCTAGAGGACCAGAGTTGATCTATAGTAGGGTTATTCACCTAGAGGACCAGAGTTGATCTATAGTAGGGTTATTCACCGAGAGGACCAGAGTTGATCTATAGTAGGGTTATTCAACTAGAGGACCAGAGTTGATCTATAGTAGGTTTATTCACCTAGAGGACCAGAGTTGATCTATAGTAGGTTTATTCACCTAGAGGACCAGAGTTGATCTATAGTAGGGTTATTCACCTAGAGGACAGAGTTGATCTATAGTAGGGTTATTCACCTAGAGGACCAGAGTTGATCTATAGTAGGGTTATTCACCTAGAGGACCAGAGTTGATCTATAGTAGGGTCATTCACCTAGAGGACCAGAGTTGATCTATAGTAGGGTTATTCACCTAGAGGACCAGAGTTGATCTATAGTAGGGTTATTCAACTAGAGGACCAGAGTTGATCTATAGTAGGGTTATTCAACTAGAGGACAGAGTTGATCTATAGTAGGGTTATTCACCTAGAGGACCAGAGTTGATCTATAGTAGGGGTATTCAACTAGAGGACCAGAGTTGATCTGTAGTAGGGGTATTCACCTAGACGACAGAGTTGATCTATAGTAGGGTTATTCAACTAGAGGACCAGACTTGATCTATAGTAGGGTTATTCAACTAGAGGACCAGAGTTGAACTATAGTAGGGGTATTCACCTAGAGGACCAGAGTTGATCTATAGTAGGGTTATTCACCTAGAGGACCAGAGTTGATCTATAGTAGGGTTATTCAACTAGAGGACAGAGTTGATCTATAGTAGGGTTATTCACCTAGAGGACAGAGTTGATCTATAGTAGGGTTATTCAACTAGAGGACCAGAGTTGATCTATAGTAGGGTTATTCAACTAGAGGACCAGAGTTGATCTATAGTAGGGTTATTCAACTAGAGGACAGAGTTGATCTATAGTAGGGTTATTCACCTAGAGGACCAGAGTTGATCTATAGTAGGGGTATTCAACTAGAGGACCAGAGTTGATCTATAGTAGGGGTATTCACCTAGGCGACAGAGTTGATCTATAGTAGGGTTATTCAACTAGAGGACCAGACTTGATCTATAGTAGGGTTATTCAACTAGAGGACCAGAGTTGAACTATAGTAGGGGTATTCACCTAGAGGACCAGAGTTGATCTATAGTAGGGTTATTCACCTAGAGGACCAGAGTTGATCTATAGTAGGGTTATTCAACTAGAGGACAGAGTTGATCTATAGTAGGGTTATTCACCGAGAGGACCAGAGTTCATCTATAGTAGGGTTATTCAACTAGAGGACCAGAGTTGATCTATAGTAGGGTTATTCACCGAGAGGACCAGAGTTCATCTATAGTAGGGTTATTCAACTAGAGGACCAGAGTTTATCTATAGTAGGGTTATTCACCTAGAGGACCAGAGTTGATCTATAGTAGGTTTATTCACCTAGAGGACCAGAGTTGATCTATAGTAGGGTTATTCACCTAGAGGACCGGAGTTGATCTATAGTAGGGTTATTCAACTAGAGGACCAGAGTTGATCTATAGTAGGGGTATTCACCTAGAGGACAGAGTTGATCTATAGTAGGGTTATTCACCTAGAGGACCAGAGTTGATCTATAGTATGGGGTATTCACCTAGAGGACAGAGTTGATCTATAGTAGGGTTATTCAACTAGAGGACCAGAGTTGATCTATAGTAGGGTTATTCACCTAGAGGACCAGAGTTGATCTATAGTAGGGGTATTCACCTAGAGGACCAGAGTTGATCTATAGTAGGGTTATTCAACTAGAGGACCAGAGTTGATCTATAGTAGGGGTATTCACCTAGAGGACCAGAGTTGATCTATAGTAGGGTTATTCACCTAGAGGACCAGAGTTGATCTATAGTAGGGTTATTCACCGAGAGGACCAGAGTTGATCTATAGTAGGGTTATTCAACTAGAGGACCAGAGTTGATCTATAGTAGGTTTATTCACCTAGAGGACCAGAGTTGATCTATAGTAGGTTTATTCACCTAGAGGACCAGAGTTGATCTATAGTAGGGTTATTCACCTAGAGGACAGAGTTGATCTATAGTAGGGTTATTCACCTAGAGGACCAGAGTTGATCTATAGTAGGGTTATTCACCTAGAGGACCAGAGTTGATCTATAGTAGGGTCATTCACCTAGAGGACCAGAGTTGATCTATAGTAGGGTTATTCACCTAGAGGACCAGAGTTGATCTATAGTAGGGTTATTCAACTAGAGGACCAGAGTTGATCTATAGTAGGGTTATTCAACTAGAGGACAGAGTTGATCTATAGTAGGGTTATTCACCTAGAGGACCAGAGTTGATCTATAGTAGGGGTATTCAACTAGAGGACCAGAGTTGATCTGTAGTAGGGGTATTCACCTAGACGACAGAGTTGATCTATAGTAGGGTTATTCAACTAGAGGACCAGACTTGATCTATAGTAGGGTTATTCAACTAGAGGACCAGAGTTGAACTATAGTAGGGGTATTCACCTAGAGGACCAGAGTTGATCTATAGTAGGGTTATTCACCTAGAGGACCAGAGTTGATCTATAGTAGGGTTATTCAACTAGAGGACAGAGTTGATCTATAGTAGGGTTATTCACCTAGAGGACAGAGTTGATCTATAGTAGGGTTATTCAACTAGAGGACCAGAGTTGATCTATAGTAGGGTTATTCAACTAGAGGACCAGAGTTGATCTATAGTAGGGTTATTCAACTAGAGGACAGAGTTGATCTATAGTAGGGTTATTCACCTAGAGGACCAGAGTTGATCTATAGTAGGGGTATTCAACTAGAGGACCAGAGTTGATCTATAGTAGGGGTATTCACCTAGACGACAGAGTTGATCTATAGTAGGGTTATTCAACTAGAGGACCAGACTTGATCTATAGTAGGGTTATTCAACTAGAGGACCAGAGTTGAACTATAGTAGGGGTATTCACCTAGAGGACCAGAGTTGATCTATAGTAGGGTTATTCACCTAGAGGACCAGAGTTGATCTATAGTAGGGTTATTCAACTAGAGGACAGAGTTGATCTATAGTAGGGTTATTCACCGAGAGGACCAGAGTTCATCTATAGTAGGGTTATTCAACTAGAGGACCAGAGTTGATCTATAGTAGGGTTATTCACCGAGAGGACCAGAGTTCATCTATAGTAGGGTTATTCAACTAGAGGACCAGAGTTTATCTATAGTAGGGTTATTCACCTAGAGGACCAGAGTTGATCTATAGTAGGTTTATTCACCTAGAGGACCAGAGTTGATCTATAGTAGGGTTATTCACCTAGAGGACCGGAGTTGATCTATAGTAGGGTTATTCAACTAGAGGACCAGAGTTGATCTATAGTAGGGGTATTCACCTAGAGGACAGAGTTGATCTATAGTAGGGTTATTCACCTAGAGGACCAGAGTTGATCTATAGTATGGGGTATTCACCTAGAGGACAGAGTTGATCTATAGTAGGGTTATTCAACTAGAGGACCAGAGTTGATCTATAGTAGGGTTATTCACCTAGAGGACCAGAGTTGATCTATAGTAGGGGTATTCACCTAGAGGACCAGAGTTGATCTATAGTAGGGTTATTCAACTAGAGGACCAGAGTTGATCTATAGTAGGGGTATTCACCTAGAGGACCAGAGTTGATCTATAGTAGGGTTATTCACCTAGAGGACCAGAGTTGATCTATAGTAGGGTTATTCACCGAGAGGACCAGAGTTGATCTATAGTAGGGTTATTCAACTAGAGGACCAGAGTTGATCTATAGTAGGTTTATTCACCTAGAGGACCAGAGTTGATCTATAGTAGGTTTATTCACCTAGAGGACCAGAGTTGATCTATAGTAGGGTTATTCACCTAGAGGACAGAGTTGATCTATAGTAGGGTTATTCACCTAGAGGACCAGAGTTGATCTATAGTAGGGTTATTCACCTAGAGGACCAGAGTTGATCTATAGTAGGGTCATTCACCTAGAGGACCAGAGTTGATCTATAGTAGGGTTATTCACCTAGAGGACCAGAGTTGATCTATAGTAGGGTTATTCAACTAGAGGACCAGAGTTGATCTATAGTAGGGTTATTCAACTAGAGGACAGAGTTGATCTATAGTAGGGTTATTCACCTAGAGGACCAGAGTTGATCTATAGTAGGGGTATTCAACTAGAGGACCAGAGTTGATCTATAGTAGGGGTATTCACCTAGACGACAGAGTTGATCTATAGTAGGGTTATTCAACTAGAGGACCAGACTTGATCTATAGTAGGGTTATTCAACTAGAGGACCAGAGTTGAACTATAGTAGGGGTATTCACCTAGAGGACCAGAGTTGATCTATAGTAGGGTTATTCACCTAGAGGACCAGAGTTGATCTATAGTAGGGTTATTCAACTAGAGGACAGAGTTGATCTATAGTAGGGTTATTCACCTAGAGGACAGAGTTGATCTATAGTAGGGTTATTCAACTAGAGGACCAGAGTTGATCTATAGTAGGGTTATTCAACTAGAGGACCAGAGTTGATCTATAGTAGGGTTATTCAACTAGAGGACAGAGTTGATCTATAGTAGGGTTATTCACCTAGACGACCAGAGTTGATCTATAGTAGGGGTATTCAACTAGAGGACCAGAGTTGATCTATAGTAGGGGTATTCACCTAGGCGACAGAGTTGATCTATAGTAGGGTTATTCAACTAGAGGACCAGACTTGATCTATAGTAGGGTTATTCAACTAGAGGACCAGAGTTGAACTATAGTAGGGGGATTCACCTAGAGGACCAGAGTTGATCTATAGTAGGGTTATTCACCTAGAGGACCAGAGTTGATCTATAGTAGGGTTATTCAACTAGAGGACAGAGTTGATCTATAGTAGGGTTATTCACCGAGAGGACCAGAGTTCATCTATAGTAGGGTTATTCAACTAGAGGACCAGAGTTGATCTATAGTAGGGTTATTCACCTAGAGGACCAGAGTTGATCTATAGTAGGTTTATTCACCTTGAGGACCAGAGTTGATCTATAGTAGGGTTATTCACCTAGAGGACCAGAGTTCATCTATAGTAGGGTTATTCAACTAGAGGACCAGAGTTGATCTATAGTAGGGGTATTCACCTAGAGGACAGAGTTGATCTATAGTAGGGTTATTCACCTAGAGGACCAGAGTTGATCTATAGTATGGGGTATTCACCTAGAGGACAGAGTTGATCTATAGTAGGGTTATTCAACTAGAGGACCAGAGTTGATCTATAGTAGGGTTATTCACCTAGAGGACCAGAGTTGATCTATAGTAGGGGTATTCACCTAGAGGACCAGAGTTGATCTATAGTAGGGTTATTCAACTAGAGGACCAGAGTTGATCTATAGTAGGGGTATTCACCTAGAGGACCAGAGTTGATCTATAGTAGGGTTATTCACCTAGAGGACCAGAGTTGATCTATAGTAGGGTTATTCACCGAGAGGACCAGAGTTGATCTATAGTAGGGTTATTCAACTAGAGGACCAGAGTTGATCTATAGTAGGTTTATTCACCTAGAGGACCAGAGTTGATCTATAGTAGGTTTATTCACCTAGAGGACCAGAGTTGATCTATAGTAGGGTTATTCACCTAGAGGACAGAGTTGATCTATAGTAGAGTTATTCACCTAGAGGACAGAGTTGATCTATAGTAGGGTTATTCACCTAGAGGACCAGAGTTGATCTATAGTATGGGGTATTCACCTAGAGGACAGAGTTCATCTATAGTAGGGTTATTCAACTAGAGGACCAGAGTTGATCTATAGTAGGGGTATTCACCTAGAGGACAGAGTTGATCTATAGTAGGGTTATTCACCTAGAGGACCAGAGTTGATCTATAGTATGGGGTATTCACCTAGAGGACAGAGTTGATCTATAGTAGGGTTATTCAACTAGAGGACCAGAGTTGATCTATAGTAGGGTTATTCACCTAGAGGACCAGAGTTGATCTATAGTAGGGGTATTCACCTAGAGGACCAGAGTTGATCTATAGTAGGGTTATTCAACTAGAGGACCAGAGTTGATCTATAGTAGGGGTATTCACCTAGAGGACCAGAGTTGATCTATAGTAGGGTTATTCACCTAGAGGACCAGAGTTGATCTATAGTAGGGTTATTCACCGAGAGGACCAGAGTTGATCTATAGTAGGGTTATTCAACTAGAGGACCAGAGTTGATCTATAGTAGGTTTATTCACCTAGAGGACCAGAGTTGATCTATAGTAGGTTTATTCACCTAGAGGACCAGAGTTGATCTATAGTAGGGTTATTCACCTAGAGGACAGAGTTGATCTATAGTAGAGTTATTCACCTAGAGGACCAGAGTTGATCTATAGTAGGGTTATTCACCTAGAGGACCAGAGTTGATCTATAGTAGGGTCATTCACCTAGAGGACCAGAGTTGATCTATAGTAGGGTTATTCACCTAGAGGACCAGAGTTGATCTATAGTAGGGTTATTCACCTAGAACACCAGAGTTGATCTATAGTAGGGTCATTCACCTAGAGGACCAGAGTTGATCTATAGTAGGGTTATTCACCTAGAGGACCAGAGTTGATCTATAGTAGGGTTATTCACCTAGAGGACCAGAGTTGATCTATAGTAGGGTTATTCAACTAGAGGACCAGAGTTGATCTATAGTAGGGGTATTCACCTAGACGACAGAGTTGATCTATAGTAGGGTTATTCAACTAGAGGACCAGACTTGATCTATAGTAGGGTTATTCAACTAGAGGACCAGAGTTGAACTATAGTAGGGGTATTCACCTAGAGGACCAGAGTTGATCTATAGTAGGGTTATTCACCTAGAGGACCAGAGTTGATCTATAGTAGGGTTATTCAACTAGAGGACAGAGTTGATCTATAGTAGGGTTATTCACCTAGAGGACAGAGTTGATCTATAGTAGGGTTATTCACCTAGAGGACCAGAGTTGATCTATAGTAGGGTTATTCACCTAGAGGACAGAGTTGATCTATAGTAGGGTCATTCACCTAGAGGACCAGAGTTGATCTATAGTAGGGTTATTCACCTAGAGGACCAGAGTTGATCTATAGTAGGGTTATTCACCTAGAGGACCAGAGTTGATCTATAGTAGGGTCATTCACCTAGAGGACCAGAGTTGATCTATAGTAGGGTTATTCACCTAGAGGACCAGAGTTGATCTATAGTAGGGTTATTCACCTAGAGGACCAGAGTTGATCTATAGTAGGGTTATTCAACTAGAGGACCAGAGTTGATCTATAGTAGGGGTATTCACCTAGACGACAGAGTTGATCTATAGTAGGGTTATTCAACTAGAGGACCAGACTTGATCTATAGTAGGGTTATTCAACTAGAGGACCAGAGTTGAACTATAGTAGGGGTATTCACCTAGAGGACCAGAGTTGATCTATAGTAGGGTTATTCACCTAGAGGACCAGAGTTGATCTATAGTAGGGTTATTCAACTAGAGGACAGAGTTGATCTATAGTAGGGTTATTCACCTAGAGGACAGAGTTGATCTATAGTAGGGTTATTCAACTAGAGGACCAGAGTTGATCTATAGTAGGGTTATTCAACTAGAGGACCAGAGTTGATCTATAGTAGGGTTATTCAACTAGAGGACAGAGTTGATCTATAGTAGGGTTATTCACCTAGAGGACCAGAGTTGATCTATAGTAGGGGTATTCAACTAGAGAACCAGAGTTGATCTATAGTAGGGGTATTCACCTAGACGACAGAGTTGATCTATAGTAGGGTTATTCAACTAGAGGACCAGACTTGATCTATAGTAGGGTTATTCAACTAGAGGACCAGAGTTGAACTATAGTAGGGGTATTCACCTAGAGGACCAGAGTTGATCTATAGTAGGGTTATTCACCTAGAGGACCAGAGTTGATCTATAGTAGGGTTATTCAACTAGAGGACAGAGTTGATCTATAGTAGGGTTATTCACCGAGAGGACCAGAGTTCATCTATAGTAGGGTTATTCAACTAGAGGACCAGAGTTGATCTATAGTAGGGGTATTCACCTAGACGACAGAGTTGATCTATAGTAGGGTTATTCAACTAGAGGACCAGAGTTGATCTATAGTAGGGTTATTCACCTAGAGGACCAGAGTTGATCTATAGTAGGTTTATTCACCTAGAGTACCAGAGTTGATCTATAGTAGGGTTATTCACCTAGAGGACCGGAGTTGATCTATAGTAGGGTTATTCAACTAGAGGACCAGAGTTGATCTATAGTAGGGGTATTCACCTAGAGGACAGAGTTGATCTATAGTAGGGTTATTCAACTAGAGGACCAGAGTTGATCTATAGTAGGGGTATTCACCTAGAGGACAAGAGTTGATCTATAGTAGGGGTATTCACCTAGAGGACCAGAGTTGATCTATAGTAGGGTTATTCAACTAGAGGACCAGAGTTGATCTATAGTAGGGGTATTCACCTAGAGGACCAGAGTTGATCTATAGTAGGGTTATTCACCTAGAGGACCAGAGTTGATCTATAGTAGGGTTATTCACCGAGAGGACCAGAGTTGATCTATAGTAGGGTTATTCAACTAGAGGACCAGAGTTGATCTATAGTAGGTTTATTCACCTAGAGGACCAGAGTTGATCTATAGTAGGTTTATTCACCTAGAGGACCAGAGTTGATCTATAGTAGGGTTATTCACCTAGAGGACAGAGTTGATCTATAGTAGGGTTATTCACCTAGAGGACCAGAGTTGATCTATAGTAGGGTTATTCACCTAGAGGACCAGAGTTGATCTATAGTAGGGTCATTCACCTAGAGGACCAGAGTTGATCTATAGTAGGGTCATTCACCTAGAGGACCAGAGTTGATCCTGTGTGGCTCAGTCGGTAGAGCATGGCGCTTGCAACGCCAAGCGTCGTGGGTTCGATTCCCGGTAGGGCCACCCATATGTAAAAGTAGTGGCCCCAGCCGACTTGTAAGTCGCTTTGGACAAAAGCGTCTGCTAAATGGGATATATATCTATAGTAGGGTTATTCACCTAGAGGACCAGAGTTGATCTATAGTAGGGTTATTCAACTAGAGGAGTTGAGATTGAAGTTTTGTGCTAATAAATGATTTGTGAAGCATTTGTTTTGCCTAAGAGGAATGTTCTCCCCTTTTCCACTTCGGTAGTTTTCTCCAGATACATATACAGGTCTACTTACAGAAAGCAATAAGGCCAGAGGGGATGTGGTAAATCACCAATATACCACGTCTAAGGGCTGTTCGTATGGACGATGCACCGAGGCGTTCGTGGAAACAGCCCTTATAGCTGTGGTATATTGGCCATCTACCACGAATCCCAGAAGTGTCTTTATTGTTATTATAAACGGGTTTACCAGCGTAAGTCAAGTAGTAAACATAATGTTTTGCCCTGCCTTTGGTATACCGTCTGGTATATACTTCGGCTTTCACCTCGTCTGCATTCAGGGCTCCAATTACCCCGTTTATAATTAGGTATATGCACTGAGTGAACAAACTGTTAAGAACACCTGCTCTTGCAGTGACATAGACTGACAAGGTGAATCCAGGTGAAAGCTATGATCCCTTCCTGATGTCACTGGTTAAATCCGCTTCAATCAGTGTAGACGAAGGGGAGGAGATGGTTGAAGAAGCATTTAAAAGCCTTGAGACAATTGAGACATGGGTTGTGTATATGTGCCATTCAGAGAGTGAATGGGCAAGACAATATATTGAAGTGCCTTTGAACAGGGTATGGTAGTAGGTGCCAGGCGCACCGGCTTGTGTCAAGAACTGCAACTCTGTTGGGTTTTTCACAGACAACAGTTTCCCATCTGTATCAAGAATGGTCCAGCCCGGAACTTGACACAACTGTGGGAAGTATTGGAATCAACATTGGCCAGCACCTTGTGTCAAGCGTTCCACAGGAATATTTGGTATACTCAGAGAATATAATATTTATGAGCTTTTCCTAACTGTTTTAAATATCTTATCAGAGAGCACCCTCTGGTGGCAAGTCGGGCATTGGAGAGACAGGGCCTGTGTCTAGTGTTGCCAAATTGAGCAATTTGATGGGATTTTGATTCAGCTTCTGCAGTAAGGTGAATCAAATCTGGCAACACTGACTAATGACAGCTACTGTCATACACGCCTCTAACAACTTCCACTCTGTCTATGGAATCACCTGGAACACTCTGTCCAAGGAGTCACCTGGAACACTCTGCCCACAGAATAACCTGGAACACTCTGTTCACGGAATCACCTGGAACACTCTGTCCACGGAATCACCTGGAACACTATGTCCACGGAATCACCTGGAACACTCTGGCCACTGAATCACCTAGAACACTGTCCACTGAATCACCTGGACCACTCTGTCCATGGAATCACCTGGAACACTCTGTTCACGGAATCACCTGGAATATGCTGTCCAAGGAGTCACCTGGAACACTCTGCCCACGGAATAACCTGGAACACTCTGTCCACGGAATCACCTGGAACACTCTGTCCACGGAAACACCTGGAACACTCTGGCCACTGAATCACCAAGAACACTCTGTCCACAGAATCACTTGGACCACTCTGTCCACGGAATCACCTGGAACACTCTGTTCACGGAATCACCTGGAACACTCTGTCCAAGGAGTCACCTGGAACACTCTGCCCACGGAACCACCTGGAACACGCTGTCCACGGAATCACCTGGAACACTCTGGCCACTGAATCACCTAGAACACTCTGTCCACGGAATCACCTGGAACACTCTGTCCACGGAATCACCTGGAACACTCTGTCCACGGAATCACCTGGAACACTCTGTCCACGGAATCACCTGGAACATACTTGGGTATGGCAGCATCCTTCTAGCTGTTATGATACAATTTCAAATATAAATGCTAATCTTTAGTTAGTAATTAACAGATGACCAACCCATATGTGGGGAAGTGTTATATGCTGGTAATGGTGAGGATGACATTATATGACGATAATGGTAAAGGGTGTAGGACTGTATAGTTACTTAATGGTAATGGAGAGGAGGTTATAGTTACATGATGGTAATGGTGAGGAGGAGCTTATAGTTACATGGTGAGGAGGTTATAGTTACATGATGGTAATGGTGAGGAGGTTAGAGTTACATGATGGTAATGGTGGGAAGGAGGTTATAGTTACATGGTGAGGAGGTTATAGTTACATGATGGTAATGGTGAGGAGGTTATAGTTACATGATGGTAATGGGGAGGAGGTTATAGTTACATGATGGTAATGGGGAGGAGGTTATAGTTACATGATGGTAATGGAGGGGAGGTTATAGTTACATGATGATAATGGTGAGGATGTTCTTGTTACATGATGGTAATGGTGAGGAGGTTATAGTTACATGATGATAATGGTGAGAATGTTCTAGTTACATGATGGTAATGGTGAGGAGGTTATAGTTACATGATGGTAGTGGTGAGGGTGAAGGACTTTATAGTTACATGATGGTAATGGTGAGGAGGTTATAGTTACATGATGGTAATGGTGAGGAGGTTATAGTTACATGATGGTAATGGTGAGGAGGTTATAGTTACATGATGGTAATGGTGAGGAGGAGGTTCTAGGTACATGATGATAATGGTGAGGAGGTTATAGTTACATGATGGTAATGGTGAGGCGGTTATAGTTACATGATGGTAATGGTGAGGGTGAAGGACTTTATAGTTACATGATGGTAATGGTGAGGAGGTTATAGTTACATGATGGTAATGGTGAGGAGGAGGTTCTAGGTACATGATGGTAATGGTGAGGAGGGTATAGTTACATGATGGTAATGGTGAGGAGGAGGTTGTAGTTACATGATGGTAATGGTGAGGAGGTTCTAGTTACATGATGGTAATGGTGAGGAGGTTATAGTTACATGATGGTAATGGTGAGGAGGAGGTTGTAGTTACATGATGGTAATGGTGAGGAGGTTCTAGTTACATGATGGTAATGGTGAGGAGGTTATAGTTACATGATGCTAATGGTGAGGAGGTTATAGTTACATGATGGTAATGGGGAGGAGGTTATAGTTACATGATGGTAATGGTGAGGAGGTTATAGTTACATGATGGTAATGGTGAGGAGGTTATAGTTACATGATGGTAATGGTGAGGAGGTTATAGTTACATGATGGTAATGGTGAGGAGGTTATAGTTACATGATGGTAATGGGGAGGAGGTTATAGTTACATGATGGTAATGGAGAGAAGGTTATAGTTACATGATGGTAATGGTGAGGAGGTTATAGTTACATGATGGCAATGGGGAGGAGGTTATAGTTACATGATGCTAATTGGGAGGAGGTTATAGTTACATGATGGTAACGGTGAGGGGGTTATAGTTACATGATGGTAATGGTGAGGAGGTTATAGTTACATGATGGTAATGGTGAGGTTATAGTTACATAATGGTAATGGGGAGGAGGTTATAGTTACATGATGCTAATGGTGAGGAGGTTATAGTTACATGATGCTAATGGTGAGTAGGTTATAGTTACATGATGGTAATGGTGAGGAGGTTATAGTTACATGATGGTAATGGTGAGGAGGTTATAGTTACATGATGCTAATGGTGAGTAGGTTATAGTTACATGATGGTAATGGTGAGGAGGTTATAGTTACATGATGGTAATGGTGAGGAGGTTATAGTTACATGATGGTAATGGTGAGGTTATAGTTACATGATGGTAATGGTGAGGAGGTTATAGTTACATGATGGTAATGGAGAGGAGGTTATAGTTACATGATGCTAATGGGGAGGAGGTTATAGTTACATGATGGTAATGGTGAGGAGGTTCTAGTTACATGATGGTAATGGTGAGGAGGTTATAGTTACATGATGCTAATGGGGAGGAGGTTATAGTTACATGATGGTAAAGGTGAGGGGGTTATAGTTACATGATGCTAATGGGGAGGAGGTTATAGTTACATGATGGTAAAGGTGAGGGGGTTATAGTTACATGATGGTAAAGGTGAGGGGGTTATAGTTACATGATGGTAAAGGTGAGGGGGTTATAGTTACATGATGGTAATGGTGAGGGGGTTATAGTTACATGATGGTAATGGTGAGGAGGTTATAGTTACATGATGGTAATGGTGAGGAGGTTATAGTTACATGATGGTAATGGTGAGGTTATAGTTACATGATGGTAATGGTGAGGGGTTATAGTTACATGATGGTAATGGTGAGGGGGTTATAGTTACATGATGGTAGTGGGGAGGAGGTTATAGTTACATGATGGTAAAGGTGAGGGGGTTATAGTTACATGATGGTAGTGGGGAGGAGGTTATAGTTACATGATGGTAAAGGTGAGGGGGTTATAGTTACAGTACCTTCAGAAAGTATTCAGACCCCTTGACTTATTCCAGATTTCAATAGATGTTTATCCGTCTCCCATCTACACACAATACCCCCATAGTGACGTGAATGACATGTTATTAGCAAATGTATTGAACATGAACAGTTTTCAAATATCATTTACATAAGTATTCACACCCCATAGTCAATATTTTGTAGAAGCACCTTTGGTGGTTATCACAGCTTTGAGTCGTCTTGCAGATTTTCTGAAAGTCTTACATTAGATGAGGAGAGGGGGTGAAGAGCTTTGGCCGGACCACTCAAGGATTTTCACCTTTGTTCTGAAGTCATTCCAGCGTTGCTTTGGCTGTATGCTTGGGGTCATTGTCCTGTTGGAATGTAAATATTCTCCCCCAGTCTGAGGTCCTTTGCACTCTGAAGCAGGTTCTATTTAAGGATTTTCCAATATTAGCTCCATTCATTGTTCACTCTATCCTTACCAGTCTCCCAGTCCCTGTCGCTGAAAAGGTGGGGATGGTGTTAGATGGGTGATGAGCGGTGCCTGGTTTTCTCCAGATATTGTTCTTTGCACTCAGGCCAAAGAGTTAAATGTTTGTCTCATCGGACTAAAGAATCTTTCACGTGCCTTTTTCTGGCCACTCTCCCATGAAGCCCAGCTTGCTGAAGTGCTGTAGAGACATTCTGGCTGGTTCTCCCATCTCAGCCAAGGAACTGAGTGGTCATTGCGTTCTTCATAAACATGCTACTTCAATAACATAATAATAATTGATAATGAATTAGTTTGATCTAGTATTGATGTTTAACAGTGTTGTTATCTCTCAGAGAACTAATTACCTCACAGCACAGATGCCACATGACACTGGTCATAACGGCAGGGTAGCCTAGTGGTTAGAGTGTTAGTCTAGTAACCAGAAGGTTGCAAGTTCAAACCCCCGAGCTGAAAAGGTACAAATCTGTCGTTCTGCCCCTGAACAGGCAGTTAACCCACTGTTCCCAGGCCGTCATTGAAAAAAAGATTTTGTTCTTAACTGACTTGCCTGGTTAAATAAAGGTAAAATAAATAAAATAAATAAAAATATGTCATACAATGGCAAAGTCACAATAATGGCTTCAGATCAAAGTCTACGTTGAGACCGAAGGGTAAAGATCCAGGCAGCCTCTCATTTTAACAATATTATCAAGGTCACCCCCTCTCCTAGGGAGGGTGACATCTTCTTTGTATGATATTTTAATATTTGATTATTAACCAATGATATTAGGCCACTCCTGGCCATGATTACAGACACCTGTGTCTTTAGACACTATATAAACGAGTCATCCCGCAGTGTTTGTGATTATACCCTGATGAAGACAGCTTGGCTGTCGAAACGTTGGTAATTACATTTTTGCATCTGAGCTCCTAGAGTGTGTGGCTCTCTTTTATTTTCAAGAATCAGGAATTCCCCATGGCAGCTGCCTAGGCCCCTTATATGTTTCAATCTTTACTAATGACATGTCAATGGCTTTGAGTAAACTCAACACTATACACATCATCTACTACATTGACTGAAATGACAGCAACACTTAACAAAGAGCTGCAGTTAGTTTCAGAATGGGTGGCAAGGAATAAGTTAGTCCTAAATATTTCAAAAACTAAAAGCATCGTATTTGGGACAAATTGTTCACTAAACCTAAACCTCAACTAAATCTTGTCATGAATAATGTGGAAATTTAGCAAGTTTAGGAGACTATACTGCATGGATTAATCTTGGGTTGTAAACTGTCATTGTCAAAACATATTGATACAACAGTAGCTAAGATGGGGAGAAGTCTGTCCATGATAAAGCGCTGCTCTACCTTCTTAACAACACTATCAACAAGGCAGGTCCTATAGGCCCTAGTTTCTACCTTCTTAACAACACTATCAACAAGGCAGGTCCTACAGGCCCTAGTTTCTACCTTCTTAACAACACTATCAACAAGGCAGGTCCTACAGGCCCTAGTTCTGTCACACCTGGACTGATGTTCAGTCGTGTGGTCAGGTGACACAAAGAGGGACTTGGGAAAATTGCAATTTGCTCAGAACAGGGCAGCACTGCTGGATGTACACAGAGAGCTAACATTAATAATACGCATGTCAATCTCTCCTGGCTCAAAGTGGAGGAGAGATTGACTTTATCACTACTTTATCACTATTTGTAAGAGGTATTGATATGTTGAATGCACAGAGCTGTCTGTCTAAACGAATAGCACTCAGCTCAGACACTCATGCATACCCTACAAGACATGCCACAAGAGGTCTCTTCACAGTCTCCAAGTCCAGAACAGACTATGGGAGGCGCACAGTAATACACAGAGCCAGGACTACATGGAACTCTATTCCACAGTACTACATAGAGCCATGACTACATGGAACTCTATTCCACAGTACTACATAGAGCCATGACTACATGGGACTCTATTCCACAGTAGTACATAGAGCCATGACTACATGGAACTCTATTCCACAGTACTACACAGAGCCATGACTACATGGGACTCTATTCCACAGTACTACACAGAGCCATGACTACATGGAACTCTATTCCACAGTACTACATAGAGCCATGACTACAACATCAAGTTTTTTGTTTTTATAAAGTAGCTCATGCCAGCAGTAAATTAGATAAATAAATATACACCTTATGGAACAGTAGGTACTGTGAAGCAACACAAACAGACACACGCATGCAAACACACGATAACATACGGACATTACAAACATATACACATTGATTTTGTTATAGATATGTGGTAGTAGAGTAGGGGCCTGAGGGCACACACTTAATATGTTGCATAATCTGCTATGAATGCATTGTAATGTTTTTAAAATGTATAACTGCCTTGATTTTGCTGAACCCCAGGAAGATCCATAGTAAATACAAAATACATAACATCATTCTGAGAACCAATCACCACACAGCGCGGACATCACATGACACGGGTCATAACATCATTCTGAGAACCAATCACCACACAGCGCAGACATCACATGACACGGGTCATAACATCATTCAGAGAACCAATCACCACACTGCGCAGACATCACATGACATGGGTTCATAACATCATTCTGAGAACCAATCACCACACAGCGCAGACATCACATGACACGGGTCATAACATCATTCAGAGAACCAATCACCACACAGCGCAGACATCACATGACACAGGTCATAACATCATTCTGAGAACCAATCACCACACAGCGCAGACATCACATGACACGGGTCATAACATCATTCAGAGAACCAATCACCACACAGCGCAGACATCACATGACACGGGTTCATAACATCATTCTGAGAACCAATCACCACACAGCGCAGACATCACATGACACGGGTTCATAACATCATTCAGAGAACCAATCACCACACAGCGCAGACATCACATGACACGGGTCACAACACCATTCTGGTTCATGCTGCTCAGGATATTTATTTAATTATCTTTCCTTGCTCCTGTCTTGGAGTCGTGGTAACGGGGCAGTCAAGCAGCAAAAAGAGTCTCAGTTCATAACTTTCGTCAAGCTAGAAAATAATTTACTCCCCCTTTTTAACTAATCACAAACATTCCAGAAACAATCAGAATTACATTTTGCATAGTAGTAAATTAGCAAAGACAATGAGTTTTTTTATTTACAATTATTATATAGATTTTAAAAAATGTAATCATGAAAACAAGAAGTGGGATGATAGAGAATACTATGGACATCCATCAATGAGCTGGTCGGCCACATTTCCCCATTGGCATTTCAACGTCTTTGTTCCTCAACAAGCATGCTGCTAAGTACAGTATATAGAGGTGAAATATTGCAATAAGCATGATAATTAATAGGATACATCATTATTAAAGGTCAGTTTCAATACTGTTGTCGACAGTTGGATGGGTTAGTGAAGCATGATGTGATTTGACCTACAGCTTGGAGATGCTGTGTAGCATGGTGTGATTTGACCAACAGCTTAGAGATGCTGTGAAGCATGGTGTGATTTAACCAACAGCTTAGAGATACTGTGTAGCATGGTGTGATTTGACCAACAGCTTGGAGATGCTGTGTAGCATGGTGTGATTTGACCAAAAGCTTAGAGATGCTGTGAAGCATGGTGTGATTTAACCAACAGCTTGGAGATGCTGTGTAGCATGGTGGGATTTGACCAACAGCTTGGAGATGCTGTGTAGCATGGTGTGATTTAACCAACAGCTTGGGGATGCTGTGTAGCATGGTGGGATTTGACCAACAGCTTGGATATGCTGTGTAGCATGGTGTGATTTGACAAACAGCTTGGAGATGCTGTGTAGCATGGTGTGATTTAACCAACAGCTTAGAGATGCTGTGTAGCATGGTGTGATTTCACTAACAGATAGAGGTGCTGTGTAGCATGGTGTGATTTGACCAACAGCTTAGAGATGCTGTGTAGCATGGTGTGATTTGACCAACAGCTTAGAGATGCTGTGTAGCATGGTGTGATTTAACCAACAGCTTGGAGATGCTGTGTAGCATGGTGGGATTTGACCAACAGCTTGGAGATGCTGTGTAGCATGATGTGATTTGACCAACAGCTTAGAGATGCTGTGTTGCATGGTGTGATTTGACCAACAGCTTAGAGATGCTGTGTTGCATGGTGTGATTTGACCAACAGCTTGGAGATACTCTGTAGCATGTTGTGATTTGACCAACAGCTTAGATATTCTGTGTAGCATGGTGTGATTTGACCAACAGCTTGGAGATACTCTGTAGCATGTTGTGATTTGACCAACAGCTTAGAGATTCTGTGTAGCATGGTGTGATTTGACCAACAGCTTGGAGATGCTGTGTTGCATTGTGTGATTTGACCAACAGCTTGGAGATACTCTGTAGCATGTTGTGATTTGACCAACAGCTTAGAGATTCTGTGTAGCATGGTGTGATTTGACCAACAGCTTGGAGATACTCTGTAGCATGTTGTGATTTGAACAACAGCTTAGAGATTCTGTGTAGCATGGTGTGATTTGACCAACAGCTTGGAGATGCTGTGTTGCATTGTGTGATTTGACCAACAGCTTGGAGATACTCTGTAGCATGTTGTGATTTGACCAACAACTTAGAGATTCTGTGTAGCATGGTGTGATTTGACCAACAGCTTGGAGATGCTGTGTAGAATGGTGTTATTTGACCAACAGCTTAGAGATGCTGTGAAGCATGGTGTGATTTAACCAACAGCTTGGAGATGCTGTGTAGCATGGTGGGATTTGACAAACAGCTTGGAGATGCTGTGTAGCATGGTGTGATTTAACCAACAGCTTGGGGATGCTGTGTAGCATGGTGGGATTTGACTAACAGCTTGGATATGCTGTGTAGCATGGTGTGATTTGACAAACAGCTTGGAGATGCTGTGTAGCATGGTGTGATTTAACCAACAGCTTAGAGATGCTGTGTAGCATGGTGTGATTTCACCAACAGCTTAGAGGTGCTGTGTAGCATGGTGTGATTTGACCAACAGCTCAGAGATGCTGTGTAGCATGGTGTGATTTGACCAACAGCTTAGCGATGCTGTGTAGCATGGTGTGATTTAACCAACAGCTTGGAGATGCTGTGTAGCATGGTGGGATTTGACCAACAGCTTGGAGATACTCTGTAGCATGTTGTGATTTGACCAACAGCTTAGAGATTCTGTGTAGCATGGTGTGATTTGACCAACAGCTTGGAGATGCTGTGTTGCATTGTGTGATTTGACCAACAGCTTGGAGATACTCTGTAGCATGTTGTGATTTGACCAACAGCTTAGAGATTCTGTGTAGCATGGTGTGATTTGACCAACAGCTTGGAGATACTCTGTAGCATGTTGTGATTTGAACAACAGCTTAGAGATTCTGTGTAGCATGGTGTGATTTGACCAACAGCTTGGAGATGCTGTGTTGCATTGTGTGATTTGACCAACAGCTTGGAGATACTCTGTAGCATGTTGTGATTTGACCAACAACTTAGAGATTCTGTGTAGCATGGTGTGATTTGACCAACAGCTTGGAGATGCTGTGTAGAATGGTGTTATTTGACCAACAGCTTAGAGATGCTGTGAAGCATGGTGTGATTTAACCAACAGCTTGGAGATGCTGTATAGCATGGTGGGATTTGACAAACAGCTTGGAGATGCTGTGTAGCATGGTGTGATTTAACCAACAGCTTGGGGATGCTGTGTAGCATGGTGGGATTTGACTAACAGCTTGGATATGCTGTGTAGCATGGTGTGATTTGACAAACAGCTTGGAGATGCTGTGTAGCATGGTGTGATTTAACCAACAGCTTAGAGATGCTGTGTAGCATGGTGTGATTTCACCAACAGCTTAGAGGTGCTGTGTAGCATGGTGTGATTTGACCAACAGCTCAGAGATGCTGTGTAGCATGGTGTGATTTGACCAACAGCTTAGCGATGCTGTGTAGCATGGTGTGATTTAACCAACAGCTTGGAGATGCTGTGTAGCATGGTGGGATTTGACCAACAGCTTGGAGATGCTGTGTAGCATGATATGATTTGACCAACAGCTTGGAGATACTCTGTAGCATGTTGTGATTTGAACAACAGCTTAGAGATTCTGTGTAGCATGGTGTGATTTGACCAACAGCTTGGAGATGCTGTGTTGCATTGTGTGATTTGACCAACAGCTTGGAGATACTCTGTAGCATGTTGTGATTTGACCAACAACTTAGAGATTCTGTGTAGCATGGTGTGATTTGACCAACAGCTTGGAGATGCTGTGTAGCATGGTGTTATTTGACCAACAGCTTAGAGATGCTGTGAAGCATGGTGTGATTTAACCAACAGCTTGGAGATGCTGTGTAGCATGGTGGGATTTGACAAACAGCTTGGAGATGCTGTGTAGCATGGTGTGATTTGACCAACAGCTTGGGGATGCTGTGTAGCATGGTGTGATTTGACCAACAGCTTGGAGATGCTGTGTAGCATGGTGTGATTTGACCAACAGCTTGGAGATGCTGTGTAGCATGGTGGGATTTGACAAACAGCTTGGAGATTCTGTGTAGCATGGTGTGATTTGACCAACAGCTTGGAGATGCTGTGTAGCATGGTGTTATTTGACCAACAGCTTAGAGATGCTGTGTAGCATGGTGTGATTTAACCAACAGCTTGGGGATGCTGTGTAGCATGGTGGGATTTGACTAACAGCTTGGATATGCTGTGTAGCATGGTGTGATTTGACAAACAGCTTGGAGATGCTGTGTAGCATGGTGTGATTTAACCAACAGCTTAGAGATGCTGTGTAGCATGGTGTGATTTCACCAACAGCTTAGAGGTGCTGTGTAGCATGGTGTGATTTGACCAACAGCTCAGAGATGCTGTGTAGCATGGTGTGATTTGACCAACAGCTTAGCGATGCTGTGTAGCATGGTGTGATTTAACCAACAGCTTGGAGATGCTGTGTAGCATGGTGGGATTTGACCAACAGCTTGGAGATGCTGTGTAGCATGATATGATTTGACCAACAGCTTGGAGATACTCTGTAGCATGTTGTGATTTGACCAACAGCTTAGAGATTCTGTGTAGCATGGTGTGATTTGACCAACAGCTTGGAGATACTCTGTAGCATTTTGTGATTTGACCAACAGCTTAGAGATTCTGTGTAGCATGGTGTGATTTGACCAACAGCTTGGAGATGCTGTGTTGCATGGTGTGATTTGACCAACAGCTTGGAGATACTCTGTAGCATGTTGTGATTTGACCAACAGCTTGGAGATACTCTGTAGCATGTTGTGATTTGACCAACAGCTTGGAGACGCTTTGTAGCATGGTGTGATTTGACTAAGATCTAGGCACGAATTCACAAAGCATCTCAGTGTAGAAGTACATTAGTACTGATGTAGGATCAGGTCCTCCCATGTCCTTATGTAGTCGTATTCATTATGATCTAGAAGGCGAAACTGATCCTGGATCAGAACTCCTGCTCTGAGACGCTTTGTTCCTGGCTGAGATCAGGGCCCATAACGTGTCTCAGAGTTATGGAGGAGAGTGAATGCTTTGTTTTAGGCTGGATCATGTTGTTGTACTCTATTGTTGTATGTTTTAATTCTGTAATGTATTGATTGTTTGCTGCCTTCTTGGCCAGGTCTCCCTTGAAGAAGAGACTCTGGGTCTCAATGGGCTCTGGGTCTCAATGGGCTTACCCTGTTTAAAAAATAGTAGGAGTGCTGATTTAGAATCAGGTCCCCCTGTAGTATCAGGTTCCCTCATGTAGTATCCGGTCCCCCCCCCCCCCCCATAGTATCAGTTTGACCTTTTAAATGACCGTGAATAAGAGACGGGGACCTGATCCTAGATCAGCACTCGGAAACAAATGATGAATACAAGCCCTGATTGGTAATGGCGTCTGTTATAGAGTTATTTAGTAGTGTTTAGTAGAACACAGCCCACTGGCCTGAATGGATCCTCTTAGGAGACATTCCTCTGTGTATTAGTAGAAAACTCTACATCACTGTCGCGTCATCTTAGAGCTGAATGTATAGAGCTGAATGTATATATGGGAGAGTGGTGAACCTTCGGTTGAAATTCTTTTGATGTAAATTGTTTTACAGAAAAACATCAAGGTTTAAAAAAAAAAAAAAAAAACGTTGTGAAATAAAAGCGTTTTTTTTTTCAAGCAAATTTAGAAGTCAAGATGAACATTTCTGAATGAAAAAAAAATATGAAAAATGGTCCTTCTTCAACAGGCCCGAGTTTGACTTAAACCTTGGTGCACTCTCTCCTGATCTGATGGCAGAAGGGGTTTAACAATAAAATACACAGGAAGGAAAAGAGAAATCAGGTCAAGATATAATTACCAAAAAACTCATTCAGAGGAGAACACTTGGATTGGTTCAACTTGCTTATTACATCATGCTTTTCAATGACGTATAGAAATATAACAATAACTCAATAGATTTGGTCTGGGCCGCTATTCTCGACATCTCAGTGCCTTTTGGATGGAGAGCAAAATGATGTGTCCCTTCCTGCTTTGGTCCCTCTTGTTCTCTGCTTCCTCCTTTTTAAAAGCACAATAAATAGTTATAACAACTAGTGAATACTTTTTAAGATGCTAGAGTATACTTGGTTGAAGGCAGGAAGACAAGCTTGGTTAAAACACTCAGAAACACAAGTAACAGTACAGAGAGGTTCAACCCAGAACTTCATCCAGGTCGTTTTTTCTTCTTCTTCTTCTGTTGTTCCATGTTTAAAAAAAAAAGTCAAAGCATAATTCCATTTTATTGTTTTTTTTTTGTTGTTGCTCAAAACGCCAACCATTTTTGGATAGCTGTGTGTTTCTTTCTTTTTGGAAAGCAAGAAAGCAATAAAATTAAAATTAAAGAAATCAACACAATATATCACAAGATTTTTTAAACAACTTTTAGATTTTTCCATACAGATAAACCAAATATAACTTAGTTTGCAATTTCTAATATAAATCCATTGCAGTCTTTCACGGTCACACAGAAATGAAAACATTTCCCTTAAGACAAGTAGATTTTAAATAGAAGACATGTCTGTTATAGAAGGCTTGTTCACCCTCTCAGTCTCAACTTTTAAGCTTTTGAACGAACAATAACAAAAATAAGAGAAATAGTAAAGAAATAAACCTTTTGTCTTATTCAGATCTCTGTGTGGAAACGAAGGAAGCCGTCCAGAGTTCATCCTAACAATCATATAATAACACGATGCCACATGAATATATATATATATATATATACCATTATATTTTGGTTTTCTTTTGTTATCCTCTAAAATTATCTACAATATTTGACAAGATAGCAGGCAAGTTCAGTACACAGTATGTTATAAACACCAACGAGCAGAACTCAAAACAACTTGAGTTTTTCCTCAACTACATCTGCTGAATGGTTTGAAAACCCTACAAATTAACCAGGAAGTATCTACAGGTGTTGTAAACAAATGACATTCTCTTTAGGACATAAATAAGTTAAAATAGTTAGAACCATTAAAGAAGAAACAAGGCAACATGCCAACAAACAAAGATAAACTCCTTATATATATTTATATATACTATCTTTAAGAAATACTATTTATTTATGGGTTCCTCTTTTCCAACAGGTGCAAATCTACTGTGCAAGTTGAGCCCTACAAACTTGATCTCATTTATAAATACATCTTTACACTTAAGCACATGCCACACAGGGAACTCACAGACAGGTGAATCGGTTGTCTTTAAAGTAGCAGTCCACAGCACGTCCTACCGATCCACCCAATCAAATCATTCAACAAAAATGTTTTTAAAACAATTTAAATAAAAACGTTGGGTAAAGTACATTCATGCAGGAGTGATAAAAATGTTTTTATGTAATTCAAACTATTATCCATATAGTCATTGTTATTGTGGAGTAAGGTTAGGTTTAGATATAGTCATTGTTATTGTGGAGAAAGGTTAGGTTTAGATATAGTCATTGTTATTGTGGAGGAAGGTTAGGTTAGACTGGTTTTCACTCCTCCCAGGTCTTTCTGGTTCTCTACTTTACTGCTGCTAGAAACATGGTTCAGTCAGTCAGCAGTGCGTATACACACACACACACACACACACACACACACACACACACACACACACACACACACACACACACACACACACACACACACACACACACACACACACACACACACACACACACACACACACACACACACACACACCGTACAGACACACACCGTACAGACACACACACACACACACACACACACACACACACACACACACACACACACACACACACACACACCGTACAGACACGCACACACACACTCAGGTCATGTGCGTTGGCTTTGTTGCCCTTTCTGATTGTATAGCTGTAGTAGTATGCTTTCTCCAGGTACAGCAGAGATAGGAGACAGCAGGAGACAGGAGACAGCAGGAGACAGCAGGAGACAAGAGACAGGAGACATCAGGAGACATCAGGAGACATTAGGAGACATCAGGATACAGGAGACATCAGGAGACACCAGGTGACATCAGGAGACATTAGGAGACATCAGGAGACACCAGGTGACATCAGGAGACACCAGATGACACCAGGTGACATCAGGAGACATCAGGAGACACCAGGTGACATCAGGAGACACCAGATGACACCAGGTGACATCAGGAGACATCAGGAGACACCAGGTGACATCAGGAGACACCAGGAGACACCAGGTGACATCAGGAGACACCAGGAGACACCAGGTGACAAGAGACAGGAGACATCAGGAGACAGCAGGAGACATCAGGAGACACCAGGAGACATCAGGAGACAGGAGACATTAGGAGACATCAGGATACAGGAGACATCAGGAGACAGGAGACATCAGGAGACAGGAGACACCAGGAGACATCAGGAGACATCAGGAGACATCAGGAGACATCAGGAGACACCAGGAGACATCAGGAGACATCAGGAGACATCAGGAGACATCAGGAGACATCAGGAGACACCAGGAGACATCAGGAGACATTAGGAGACATCAGGAGACATCAGGAGACATCAGGAGACAGCAGGAGACACCAGGTGACATCAGGAGACATCAGGAGACACCAGGTGACGTCAGGAGACACCAGGAGACACCAGGAGACATCAGGAGACATCAGGAGACATCGGGAGACATCGGGAGACATCAGGAGACACCAGGAGACATCAGGAGACATTAGGAGACACCAGGAGACATCAGGAGACACCAGGAGACATCAGGAGACATCAGGAGACATCAGGAGACATCAGGAGACACCAGGAGACATCAGGAGACATTAGGAGACATCAGGAGACATCAGGAGACATCAGGAGACACCAGGAGACATCAGGAGACATCAGGAGACATCAGGAGACAGCAGGAGACACCAGGTGACATCAGGAGACATCAGGAGACACCAGGTGACGTCAGGAGACATCAGGAGACAGGAGACATCAGGAGACATCAGGAGACACCAGGAGACACCAGGAGACAGGTGACGTCAGGAGACATCAGGAGACATCAGGAGACATCAGGAGACACCAGGAGACACCAGGTGACGTCAGGAGACACCAGGAGACATCAGGAGACATCAGGAGACACCAGGAGACATCAGGAGACATTAGGAGACATCAGGAGACACCAGGAGACATCAGGAGACATCAGGAGACACCAGGAGACATCAGGAGACATCAGGAGACACCAGGAGACATCAGGAGACACCAGGAGACACCAGGAGACAAGAGACAGGAGACATCAGGAGACACCAGGTGACAAGAGACAGGAGACATCAGGAGACACCAGGTGACGTCAGGAGACATCAGGAGACACCAGGAGACACCAGGTGACAAGAGACAGGAGACATCAGGAGACACCAGGTGACGTCAGGAGACATCAGGAGACACCAGGTGACATCAGGAGACATCCGGAGACATCAGGAGACAAGAGACAGGAGACCTCAGGCGATAGAGGAAGGTATCCAAACTGCAGACCAATGAGGTCTCCATGAGACTGCAAGACGGAAGTCTCCAAACTGCAGTGTGGGAGCCACCAGGCTGCAGTAGGTAAGTTCTCTACCAGGCCTTAAGACAAAGGTTTCAGGATTGCAGTGGGGGCTGTCAGAGGGACATCTCCAAAGCTGCAGAGGTCTCCACCAGCCACTAGAGGGAGGTCTCCACCAGCCAGCTGCAGGCCACTAGAGGGAGGTCTCCAGACTGTGCAGTGGGCTGGCTGGGCCTGAGGATGCAGCTGATTTACTGGTGGTGTCGATGGTGAGGTTGATGCCGCTGTCAACGGCGTTGTTGTTCTTGTTGGGGGACTGAGGCTGGCTGCCTGTCTGGGGCTGGTGGGTGTTCCTCAGCGATGGGTCCTCCTCTAAGTCGGTGTCATCAATCAGGGGGATGTGGGGGGTGGAGTCCTCTATCCTAAACTCTGGGTGGGTCATGAAGTTGTGGATGGACGGTCTGGAGTCTGGTTTCTCAAGGCCTTCGTAGAGAGAGCTACGGAATGCGTTCACGACCCGAATCTGTGTGTAGGGGGGTGGGGGTGGGGGGAACACACGAGAGCAAATAAGAACCGTCAGGAAAGATCGTCAGCTGAGACAGGTAGTGATAGAGAACCCTCTGAGATAAACAGATGGACAGATAGAGAGTGAGGAGAGGCAGAGGAGTGGAACACTGCAGTCCATGTTCAACTCGCTCATTTGGATCAAAACACTGGGAAGTTAAAAAAATAAATACAAAAAATACACAAAGATAAAGGCAACACTCATTATATGTTTACGTTAGGATCCAATGTTCGACATACCTATAAAGAGATAAGACACGTTAATAAAAAGAAATGTAAAGAGAAATAAAAAAACGCATGCAAGTTACAGAAGTCTGGTAACGGTAGGAGGAAAAAGTTAAGAGTTCAGAGAGACGTACCAGGACAAGGGTAGACATCCATCGAGAATGTGAATGGATGAGGAACATGAAGATACAGGACGAATGCCCAGGTTTGTGTGTGTGTGGAGGGGGGGGGGGGGGAGAATAGATGAGGTGCCTTGTAAAGCGTAATAGTTTTACAACAAAACAAGACAATGGAAGCAGACCAGACGAGGAGTTTCAACCATCGAGACAACCAACAGGTGGAACATGCAACGTTGCGTTATGCTGCTGTCTGCACACGGTGATGACAGAACAGAACACAGACGACTAGCTGTACAACGAGATAATACTGGTCTGTTTCTCTGAGCTTAACTCCATGCATGGCTGAGTAGACAGTCAAGTATAGGACCCATAGTAGCGCTGTTTGGTCACTGTTGTTGTTACGATTCTTATTGGACAAAATACAAAATACCTATCAAAACGTTACATAGTAGTATCTACCTTAAAATATACTCAACACTGAACATACATGTAAAACGCAACATGTCAAATTGTCGGCCCCATATTTCATCGGCTGAAATGAAAGATCACCGAAATGTTAAATTTTAATAAAAATAAAAGCTTATTTCTCTCAACTTTAGTGCACAAATTGGTTAACGTCTCTCTGTTATCGAGAAGCTGATTAAACAGCATGATCGTTACACAGGTGCACCTTGTGCTGGGTACAATAAAAGGCCACTAAAATTGGCATGCTGACTGCAGGAATATCCACCACAGCTGTTTCCAGATAATTTAATGTTAATTTCTCTATCATAAGCCGCCGCCAACATCGTTTTAGAGAATTAGCCAGTACATCCAACGGGCCTCACAACTGCAGACCACATGTAACCACAAAACCCTACAACATCCACACCAGGCTTCTTCACCTTCTGAGACCAGACACATGGACAACTGATAAAACTGTAGGTTTGCACAACCAAATAATTTCGGCACAAACTGTCAGAAACTGTCTCAGGGTAGTTCATCTGCGTGATCGTCGTCCTCACCAGGGTCTTAAACGGCAGTTTGGCATGGCATGGTAACAGATTTCAGTGGGAAAAATGCTCACCTTCGATGGCCACTGGCACGCTGGAGAAGTGTGCTTTCACGGATGAATGCCGGTTTCAACCGTACCGGGCAGACAGCGTGTGTGGCTTCATGTGGCCATCACCTCATGTTTCAGCATGATAATGCACAGCCCCATGTCACAAGGATCTGGACACAATTCCTGGAAGCTGAAAATGTCCCAGTTCTTCAATGGCCTGCATATCCACCAGACATGTCACCCATTGAGCATGTTTGGGATGCTCTGGATCGCCGTGTACGACAGCGTGTTCCAGTTCCTGCCAATATCCAGCAACTTCACACAACCATTGAAGAGGAGTGGGACAACATTCAGTAATTCAGGAAAATCTTTGAAATTGCTGCATTTTGCATTTATATTTTTGTTCAGTGTAGTGAGATATGTGGATTTATTTTCAAAATAACTGGACAACCTTTGAAACTTTTTGAAGATTTCAGAGTATTTTATAAAGATGTGTATTATTATACATGTTTTTTTTTACCCATCGAGACCAAAATCTTTTTTATATATGAGCCCTGTGAATAAACAATTAACACATACAACAAAATACAAATAATACTTAATATTTTTTTATATTTAGTCTGAAGAATCAAATGTTTTATTGTCACATCACAGTGTAATGTCTGTTTTACAGGGTCAGTCATGGTAGTATGATAGGTGTTGTTTTACAGGGTCAGTCATAGTAGTATGATAGGTGTTGTTTTACAGGGTCAGTCATAGTAGTATGATAGGTGTTGTTTTACAGGGTCAGTCAAAGTAGTTTGATAGGTGTTGTTTTACAGGGTCAGTCATAGTAGGATGATAGGTGTTGTTTTACAGGGTCAGTCATAGTAGTATGATAGGTGTTGTTTTACAGGGTCAGTCATAGTAGTGTGATAGGTGTTGTTTTACAGGGTCAGTCATAGTAGTATGATAGGTGTTGTTTTACAAGGTCAGTCATAGCAGTATGATAGGTGTTGTTTTACAGGGTCAGTCATAGTAGTATGATAGGTGTTGTTTTACAGGGTCAGTCATAGCAGTATGATAGGTGTTGTTTTACAGGGTCAGTCATAGCAGTATGATAGGTGTTGTTTTACAGGGTCAGTCATAGTAGTATGATAGGTGTTGTTTTACAGGGTCAGTCATAGCAGTATGATAGGTGTTGTTTTACAGGGTCAGTCATAGCAGTATGATAGGTGTTGTTTTACAGGGTCAGTCATAGTAGTATGATAGGTGTTGTTTTACAGGGTCAGTCATAGCAGTATGATAGGTGTTGTTTTACAGGGTCAGTCATAGCAGTATGATAGGTGTTGTTTTACAGGGTCAGTCATGGTAGTATGATAGGTGTTGTTTTACAGGGTCAGTCATAGCAGTATGATAGGTGTTGTTTTACAGGGTCAGTCATAGTAGTATGATAGGTGTTGTTTTACAGGGTCAGTCATAGTAGTATGATAGGTGTTGTTTTACAGGGTCAGTCATAGTAGTATGATAGGTGTTGTTTTACAGGGTCAGTCATAGTAGTATGATAGGTGTTGTTTTACAGGGCCAGTCATAGTAGTATGATAGGTGTTGTTTTACAGGGTCAGTCATAGTGGTATGATAGGTGTTGTTTTACAGGGTCAGTCATGGTAGTATGATAGGTGTTGTTTTACAGGGTCAGTCATAGTAGTATGATAGGTGTTGTTTTATAGGGTCAGTCATAGTAGTATGATAGGTGTTGTTTTACAGGGTCAGTCATAGTAGTATGATAGGTGTTGTTTTACAGGGTCAGTCATCGTAGTATGATAGGTGTTGTTTTACAGGGTCAGTCATAGTAGTATGATAGGTGTTGTTTTACAGGGTCAGTCATGGTAGTATGATAGGTGTTGTTTTACAGGGTCAGTCATAGTAGTATGATAGGTGTTGTTTTACAGGGTCAGTCATAGCAGTATGATAGGTGTTGTTTTACAGGGTCAGTCATAGTAGTATGATAGGTGTTGTTTTACAGGGTCAGTCATGGTAGTACGATAGGTGTTGTTTTACAGGGTCAGTAATAGTAGTATGATAGGTGTTGTTTTACAGGGTCAGTCATAGTGGTATGATAGGTGTTGTTTTACAGGGTCAGTCATAGCAGTATGATAGGTGTTGTTTTACAGGGTCAGTAATAGTAGTATGATAGGTGTTGTTTTACAGGGTCAGTCATAGTAGTATGATAGGTGTTGTTTTACAGGGTCAGTCATAGTAGTATGATAGGTGTTGTTTTACAGGGTCAGTCATAGTGGTATGATAGGTGTTGTTTTACAGGGTCAGTCATGGTAGTATGATAGGTGTTGTTTTACAGGGTCAGTCATAGTAGTATGATAGGTGTTGTTTTACAGGGTCAGTCATAGCAGTATGATAGGTGTTGTTTTACAGGGTCAGTCATAGTGGTATGATAGGTGTTGTTTTACAGGGTCAGTCATGGTAGTATGAAAGGTGTTGTTTTACAGGGTCAGTCATAGTAGTATGATAGGTGTTGTTTTACAGGGTCAGTCATAGTAGTATGATAGGTGTTGTTTTACAGGGTCAGTCATAGCAGTATGATAGGTGTTGTTTTACAGGGTCAGTCATGGTAGTATGATAGGTGTTGTTTTACAGGGTCAGTCATGGTAGTATGAAAGGTGTTGTTTTACAGGGTCAGTCATGGTAGTATGATAGGTGTTGTTTTACAGGGTCAGTCATAGTAGTATGATAGGTGTTGTTTTACAGGGTCAGTCATGGTAGTATGATAGGTGTTGTTTTACAGGGTCAGTAATAGCAGTATGATAGGTGTTGTTTTACAGGGTCAGTCATGGTAGTATGATAGGTGTTGTTTTACAGGGTCAGTCATAGTAGTATGATAGGTGTTGTTTTACAGGGTCAGTCATGGTAGTATGATAGGTGTTGTTTTACAGGGTCAGTCATGGTAGTATGATAGGTGTTGTTTTACAGGGTCAGTCATGGTAGTATGATAGGTGTTGTTTTACAGGGTCAGTCATGGTAGTATGATAGGTGTTGTTTTACAGGGTCAGTCATAGCAGTATGATAGGTGTTGTTTTACAGGGTCAGTCATAGTGGTATGATAGGTGTTGTTTTACAGGGTCAGTCATAGTGGTATGATAGGTGTTGTTTTACAGGGTCAGTCATAGCAGTATGATAGGTGTTGTTTTACAGGGTCAGTCATGGTGGTATGATAGGTGTTGTTTTACAGGGTCAGTCATAGCAGTATGATAGGTGTTGTTTTACAGGGTCAGTCATAGCAGTATGATAGGTGTTGTTTTACAGGGTCAGTCATGGTAGTATGATAGGTGTTGTTTTACAGGGTCAGTCATAGCAGTATGATAGGTGTTGTTTTACAGGGTCAGTCATAGCAGTACGATAGGTGTTGTTTTACAGGGTCAGTCATAGTAGTATGATAGGTGTTGTTTTACAGGGTCAGTCATGGTAGTATGATAGGTGTTGTTTTACAGGGTCAGTCATAGCAGTACGATAGGTGTTGTTTTACAGGGTCAGTCATAGCAGTACGATAGGTGTTGTTTTACAGGGTCAGTCATAGTAGTATGATAGGTGTTGTTTTACAGGGTCAGTCATGGTAGTATGATAGGTGTTGTTTTACAGGGTCAGTCATAGCAGTATGATAGGTGTTGTTTTACAGGGTCAGTCATAGCAGTATGATAGGTGTTGTTTTACAGGGTCAGTCATAGCAGTATGATAGGTGTTGTTTTACAGGGTCAGTCATAGTAGTATGATAGGTGTTGTTTTACAGGGTCAGTCATAGTAGTATGATAGGTGTTGTTTTACAGGGTCAGTCATGGTAGTATGATAGGTGTTGTTTTACAGGGTCAGTCATAGCAGTATGATAGGTGTTGTTTTACAGGGTCAGTCATAGTAGTGTGATAGGTGTTGTTTTACAGGGTCAGTCATAGCAGTATGATAGGTGTTGTTTTACAGGGTCAGTCATAGTAGTATGATAGGTGTTGTTTTACAGGGTCAGTCATGGTAGTATGATAGGTGTTGTTTTACAGGGTCAGTCATAGCAGTATGATAGGTGTTGTTTTACAGGGTCAGTCATGGTAGTGTGATAGGTGTTGTTTTACAGGGTCAGTCATAGCAGTATGATAGGTGTTGTTTTACAGGGTCAGTCATAGTAGTATGATAGGTGTTGTTTTACAGGGTCAGTCATGGTAGTACGGGACCACTGGAGAAAATTAGGGTTGTGGGAATTGGCTCAGGGGCACATCGACAGATTTTCACATCGGGTATTTGAACCAGCGCCCTTTCGGTTACTGACCCACCAGTCTAACCACTAGTCTATCTGACCATACCAGTTACTGACCCACCAACTGACTTCCAACACTTCCATCTTGTCTTCTCAGCTGTATAGTGGGGGGAGACACCAGGTCCAGGTTTCCCTTGTAAATAATGTGACACTATAGACTTCAGCATGCATGGAAACCATCAGCTCAGGTCCATAATGTGATTTTATATGGGCTCAGTAAGGGTTGATACCATTGGCTGAAACTTATACTTGAATGTTTACCCAGCCCGGTGAGTTTTTTTGCTGAATTAATTTTTACATCAAGTTTATCAGACAACGGAGGGACTCACAACCTGAAATTCACGCCGTGGGCGGTAGCCTCACTCCTCTCTTAGCACTCTGGGAAAACAAAGACATGTAACAATGAAAAAACAGCACTCTGGGTAAACAAAGACATGTAACCATGAAAAAACAGCACTCTTGGGGAGGCCGAGCCACAGATGAACAGAATGTTAAGAAAATAGAAGCAAAAAGAAAATGCAGAAAGAAAGTAAGTCTAGAGAAGATGTCTTCAGAGATGCAGCATACTCTCCTGATCCACTAGCTTGGTCTGGTCTCGAGTTGCAGAAATTCTGTAACTTTCCCAATTTATTCTGAAAAACCGGGTTGGAAGACTCGCGGAATCAGGAGAGGGAAAAGCATGAAATCCTCCAACCATGATTTCTTGCCAATCTGGGTATTTTGAGAAAATTACAAAAATGTCGCACCCTTAGCTTGGTCACAAGGACATGGTCATTACCAACTAGTTAGCTAGAGCTAGCTAAAACCCGTACAGATCTGGCAACCAGACTGGTGTAAATTAGCTACAAGAAAGACTAATCTCTGGACTGTAGAATGTATAGATTAACCATAACCTTCAGAGTTTTACCGGGCTACGTGATATTGTCATGAAAATGACTTCTGACTAGGGTTTGCACAACTTTCCCAACAATTCCAAGGTTTTCCATAAATCCTGGTTGGAGGATTCACAGATTTCCTGGTTATTCCAATGGGATTTATAGAAAAACAAGGAGTTTTCCAATGTAAATGTAAAAGAACAAAGGGGATACTGCTATGCTAGGAGACTGTAAGACATCTCTGAAGTAGCAGAAGCTGACAGAGGACAGTGACTCACGCCCAGTGGGAGAGGCAGTGCTGGTAGGAGAGGTAGGAGAAAGGGCATTGGACAAGGACACGTGACTGGGACTAGAAACATTGGTTACATCCTGGTTCTGACTGGTGGTGGAGGACTGTCTCCGTAGCTGGCCCTGATAGGAGCTGCCGCTCTTGAACGTGTTCACCACATCGATCTGGAGGAGGAGAACACAAGACAGGCTGCTCAGAAAGACAGACATGCTATGGTAGTATGGCAGACACACAGGTTGTGACAGACACGCTATGGCAGTACGATAGACAGACAGGTTGTGACAGACAAGCTGTGGAAGCACGATAGACTGACGGTTTGCAGCAGACAGGCCAAGGTAATAAGCTAGACAGACAGGCTACTCTGGGAGGGAACTTGGTTTTTCTAACGTACATGTAGGTGAGACATCTATCACAATGATCAGGGTACTGGCCCAGAGTCACTGAGTTTCTATCACGATCAGATGGAGCTGACGTGATGCCGAGTTTGGTTTAAAGCTTCCAGATGCCATGTCCGTGCCAGCGTCTGCCAGTGGCTGGATCATCTCAGTTAACACAGAACTAAAGTATTTCGTAATTAGTTAGCTGCTCCATTAAGTTCGAGTCCATACGTGATAAGAGATGTGCTAGAATGAGGAGCGGAACAGTAGCGAGGAGCTCCACCGTCTCTCTTTGCAAGTGTCGAACTAAATGTCCCCTCCTGAAAATCAAAGATAACAGATGCTGAAACCTGGGAAACATTAGCTCTAATGCTGCTGCTCTTCTGCTGCTGTCCTGCACCCCAAACATCCCATCCCATCCTATCCCATCCTATCCCATCCTATCCTATCCCATCCTATCCCAACCTATCCCATCCCATCCTATCCCATCCTATCCTATCCCATCCTATCCTATCCCATCCTATCCTATCCTATCCTATCCCATCCTATCCCATCCTATCCTATCCTATCCCATCCCATCCTATCCCATCCTATCCTACCCCATCCTATCCTATCCCATCCTATCCTATCCCATCCTATCCTATCCTATCCCATCCTATCCTATCCCATCCTATCCCATCCTATCCTATCCTATCCCATCCTATCCTATCCCATCCTATCCCATCCTATCCCATCCCATCCTATCCTATCCCATCCTATCCCATCCTATCCTATCCCATCCCATCCTATCCTATCCTACCCATCCCATCCTATCCCATCCCATCCTATCCCATCCTATCCCATCCTATCCTATCCCATCCTATCCTACCCATCCCATCCTATCCTATCCCATCCCATCCCATCCTATCCCATCCCATCCTATCCTATCCCATCCTATCCCATCCTATCCTATCCCATCCCATCCCATCCTATCCTATCCCATCCTATCCCATCCCAACCTATCCTATCCCATCCCATCCCATCCCATCCTATCCCATCCTATCCTATCCTATCCCATCCCATCCCATCCTATCCTATCCCATCCTATCCTATCCCATCCCATCCCATCCCATCCTATCCTATCCTATCCCATCCCATCCCATCCCATCCCATCCTATCCCATCCTATCCTATCCCATCCTATCCCATCCTATCCCATCCTATCCTATCCTATCCTACCCATCCCATCCCATCCCATCCTATCCCACCCTATCCTATCCCATCCTATCCTATCCCATCCTATCTTATCCCATCCTATCCTATCCCATCCTATCCTATCCCATCCTATCCTATCCCATCCTATCCCATCCCATCAAATCCCATCCTATCCCATCCTATCCTATCTCATTCTATCCCATCCCATCCCATCCCATCCTATCCCATCCCATCCTATCCCATCCTATCCTATCCCATCCTATCCCATCCCATCCTATCCTATCCCATCCCATCCTATCCTATCCCATCCTATCCCATCCTATCCTATCCCATCCTATCCCATCCTATCCCATCCTATCCTATCCTATCCCATCCCATCCTATCCTATCCCATCCTAACCCATCCCAACCTATCCTATCCCATCCCATCCCATCCTATCCTACCCATCCCATCCTATCCTATCCTATCCTACCCATCCTATCCCATCCTATCCTACCCATCCTATCCCATCCTATCCTATCCCATCCTATCCTATCCTATCCCATCCCATCCCATCCTATCCTATCCTATCCCATCCTATCCCATCCCAACCTATCCGATCCCATCCCATCCCATCCCATCCTATCCTATCCCATCCTATCCTATCCCATCCTATCCCATCCCATCCCATCCTATCCTATCCCATCCTATCCTATGAATCAGAATCCTATCCTATCCCATCCCATCCCATCCTATCCCATCCTATCCCATCCTATCTATCCCATCCTATCCCATCCCATCCTATCCCATCCCATCCCATCCCATCCTATCTTATCCCATCCTATCCTATCCCATCCTATCCTATCCCATCCTATCCCATCCTATCCTATCCCATTCTATCCCATCCCATCCCATCCTATCCCATCCTATCCTATCCCATCCTATCCTGTCCTATCCTATCCCATCCTATCCCATCCTATCCTATCCCATCCTATCCTATCCCATCCTATCCCATCCTATCTTATCCCATCCTATCCCATCCTATCCTATCCCATCCTATCCCATCCTATCCTATCCCATCCTATCCCATCCCATCCTATCCCATCCCATCTAATCCCATCCTATCCCATCCTATCCCATCCTATCTTATCCCATCCTATCCCATCCCATCCCATCCCATCCTATCTTATCCCATCCCATCCCATCCTATCCCATCCTATCCTATCCCATCCTATCCCATCCTATCTTATCCCATCCTATCCCATCCTATCCTATCCCATCCTATCCCATCCCATCCCATCATATCCCATCCTATCCTATCCCATCCCATCCCATCCTATCTAATCCCATCCTATCCCATCCCATCCCATCCTATCTTATCCCATCCTATCCCATCCTATCCTATCCTATCCTATCCCATCCTATCCCATCCTATCTAATCCCATCCTATCCCATCCCATCCTATCTTATCCCATCCTATCCCATTCTATCCCATCCTATCCCATCCTATCTTATCCCATCCTATCCCATTCTATCCCATCCCATCCCATCCCATCCTATCCCATCCTATCCCATCCCATCTTATCCCATCCTATCCTATCATATCCTATCCTATCCCATTCTATCCCATCCTATCCCATCCTATCCCATGCTATCCCATTATATCCTGTCCTATCCCATCCTATCCCATTCTATCCCATCCTTTCCTATCCTATCCTATCCCATCCCATTCTATCCCATCCTATCCCATCCTATCCCATTCTATCCCATCCTTTCCTATCCTATCCTATCCTATCCTATCCCATTCTATCCCATCCTTTCCTATCCTATCCTATCCCATTCTATCCCATCCTTTCCTATCCTATCCTATCCCATCCTATCCCATTCTATCCCATCCTTTCCTATCCTATCCTATCCCATTCTATCCCATCCTTTCCTATCCTATCCTATCCCATCCTATCCCATTCTATCCCATCCTTTCCTATCCTATCCCATCCTATCCCATTCTATCCCATCCTTTCCTATCCTATCCTATCCTATCCCATTCTATCCCATCCTATCCCATCCTATCCCATTCTATCCCATCCTATCCCATTCTATCCCATCCTTTCCTATCCTATCCTATCCCATCCAATCCCATCCCATCTTATCCCATCCCATCCCATCCTATCTAATCCCATCCTATCGCATCCCATCCCATCCCATCCTATCTTATCCCATCCTAACCCATTCTATCCCGTCCTATCCCATCGTATCCCCTTCCCATCCCATCCTATCCTATCCCATCACATCCCTTCCCATCCTATCTTATCCCACCCCAACCAATCCCATCCTATCCCATCTTATCCTATCCCATCCCATCTTATCCCATCCCAATTTATCCCATCCCATCCCATCCTATCTAATCCCATCCTATCCCATCCCATCCTATCCTATCCCATCCTATCCTATCCCATCCTATCCCATCCCATCCTATCCTATCCCATCCTATCCCATTCTATCCCATCCTTTCCTATCCTATCCTATCCCATCCCATCATATCCCATCCCATCTTATCCCATCCTATCCCATCCCATTCTATCTAATCCCATCCTATCCCATCCCATCCCATCCTATCTTATCCTATCCCATTCTATCCCGTCCTATCCCATCCTATCCCATCCTATCCCATCCCATCCCATCCTATCCTATCCCATCCCTTCCCATCCTATCGTATCCCACCCCATCCAATCCCATCCTATCCCATCTTATCCTATCCCATCCCATCCCATCCCATCCTATCCTATCCCATCCCATCTTATCCCATCCCATCCTATCCCATTCCATCACATCCTATCTAATCCCACACTATCCTATCCTATCCCATCCCATCTTATCCCATCCCAACTTATCCCATCCCATCCCATCCTATCCTATCCTATCCCATCCCAACTTATCCCATCCCATCCCATCCCATCCTATCCCATCCCATCCCATCCCATCCCATCCCATCACATCCTATCCTATCCTATCCTATCCCATCCTATCCCATCCCATCCTATCCCACTCCTACTGCTGCTCTTCGCCCCACACATCCCAACCCATTCCAATAGATGCTACAATATATTTTATGTCCGCTAGAAATTAGTTTCCTGGAGACCTAAGTGCTGTATTCCTGGAAGAGCTACAGGGTGGATCCACTGTAGTCTACCTTCTACCAGACACCTTCTACTGCAGTCTACCATCTACCAGACACCTTCTACTGCAGTCTACCATCTACCAGACACCTTCTACTGTAGTCTACCATCTACCATCTACCAGACACCTTCTACTGCAGTCTACCATTTACCAGACACCTTCTACTGTAATCGACCATCTACCATCTACCAGACACCTTCTACTGTAGTCTACCATCTACCAGACACCTTCTACTGTAGTCTACCATCTTCCAGACACCTTCTACTGCAGTCTACCATCTACCATCTACCAAACACCTCCTACTGTAGTCTACCATCTACCATCCAACAGACACCTTCTACTGTAGTCTACCATCTACCATCTACCAGACACCTTCTACTGCAGTCAACCATCTACCATCTACCAGACACCTTCTCCTGCAGTCTACCATCTACGATCTACCAGACACCTTCTACTGTAGTCTACCATCTACCATCTACCAGACACCTTCTACTGCAATCTACCATCTACCAGACACCTTCTCCTGCAGTCTACCATCTACCATCTACCAGACACCTTCTACTGTAGTCTACCATCTACCATCTACCAGACACCTTCTACTGCAATCTACCATCTACCAGACACCTTCTACTGCAGTCTACCATCTACCATCTACCAGACACCTTCTACTGTAGTCTACCATCTACCATCTACCAGACACCTTCTACTGCAGTCTACCATCTACCAGACACCTTCTACTGCAGTCTACCATCAACCATCTACCAAACACCTTCTACTGCAGTCTACCATCTACCAGACACCTTCTACTGTAGTCTACCATCTACCATCCAACAGACACCTTCTACTGTAGTCTACCATCTACCATCTACCAGACACCTTCTACTGTAGTCTACCATCTACCATCCAACAGACACCTTCTACTGTAGTCTACCATCTACCATCTACCAGACACCTTCTACTGCAGTCTACCATCTACCAGACACCTTCTACTGTAGTCTACCATCTACCATCCAACAGACACCTTCTACTGTAGTCTACCATCTACCATCTACCAGACACCTTCTACTGTAGTCTACCATCTACCATCTACCAGACACCTTCTACTGCAGTCTACCATCTACCATCTACCAGACACCTTCTACTGTAGTCTACCATCTACCATCTACCAGATACCTTCTACTGTAGTCTACCATCTACCATCTACCAGACACCTTCTACTGTAGTCTACCATCTACCATCTACCAGACACCTTCTACTGCAGTCTACCATCTACCAGACACCTTCTACTGCAGTCTACCATCTACCATCTACCAGACACCTTCTACTGTAGTCTACCATCTACCATCTACCAGACACCTTCTACTGTAGTCTACCATCTACCACCTACCAGACACCTTCTACTGCAGTCAACCATCTACCATCTACCAGACACCTTCTACTGTAGTCTACCATCTACCATTTACCAGACACCTTCTACTGCAGTCAACCATCTACCATCTACCAGACACCTTCTACTGTAGTCTACCATCTACCATCTACCAGACACCTTCTACTGCAATCTACCATCTACCAGACACCTTCTACTGTAGTCTACCATCTACCATCTACCAGACACCTTCTACTGTAGTCTACCATCTACCAGACACATTCTACTGTAGTCTACCATCTACCATCTACCAGACACCTTCTACTGCAATCTACCATCTACCAGACACCTTCTACTGCAGTCTACCATCTACCATCTACCAGACACCTTCTACTGCAGTCTACCATCTACCAGACACCTTCTACTGTAGTCTACCATCTACCATCTACCAGACACATTCTACTGTAGTCTACCATCTACCAGACACCTTCTACTGTAGTCTACCATCTACCAGACACCTTCTACTGCAGTCTACCATCTACCAGACACCTTCTACTGTAGTCTACCATCTACCATCTACCAGACACCTTCTACTGCAATCTACCATCTACCAGACACCTTCTACTGCAGTCTACCATCTCCATCTACCAGACACCTTCTACTGTAGTCTACCATCTACCATCTACCAGACACCTTCTACTGTAGTCTACCATCTACCATCTACCAGACACCTTCTACTGTAGTCTACCATCTACCATCTACCAGACACCTTCTACTGTAGTCTACCATCTACCAGACACCTTCTACTGTAGTCTACCATCTACCAGACACCTTCTACTGCAGTCTACCATCTACCAGACACCTTCTACTGTAGTCTACCATCTACCATCTACCAGACACCTTCTACTGCAGTCTACCATCTACCAGACACCTTCTACTGCAGTCTACAATCTACCAGACACCTTCTACTGCAGTCTACCATCTACAAACACCTCCTACTGTAGTCTACCATCTACCATCTACCAAACACCTCCTACTGTAGTCTACCATCTACCATCCAACAGACACCTTCTACTGTAGTCTACAATCTACCAGACACCTTCTACTGCAGTCAACCATCTACCAGAAACCTTCTACTGTAGTCTACCATCTACCAAACACCTCCTACTGTAGTCTACCATCTACCATCTACCAAACACCTCCTACTGTAGTCTACCATCTACCATCCAACAGACACCTTCTACTGTAGTCTACAATCTACCAGACACCTTCTACTGTAGTCTACCATCTACCATCTACCAGACACCTTCTATTGTAGTCTACCATCTACCATCTACCAAACACCTTCTACTGCAGTCTACCATCTACCATCCAACAGACACCTTCTACTGTAGTCTACCATCTACCATCTACCAGACACCTTCTACTGTAGTCTACCATCTACCATCTACCAGACACCTTCTACTGTAGTCTACCATCTACCAGACACCTTCTACTGCAGTCTACCATCTACCAGACACCTTCTACTGTAGTCTACCATCTACCAAACACCTCCTACTGTAGTCTACCATCTACCATCTACCAAACACCTCCTACTGTAGTCTACCATCTACCATCCAACAGACACCTTCTACTGTAGTCTACAATCTACCAGACACCTTCTACTGTAGTCTACATTCTACCATCTACCAGACACCTTCTATTGTAGTCTACCATCTACCATATACCAAACACCTTCTACTGCAGTCTACCATCTACCATCCAACAGACACCTTCTACTGTAGTCTACCATCTACCATCTACCAGACACCTTCTACTGTAGTCTACCATCTACCATCTACCAGACACCTTCTACTGTAGTCTACCATCTACCAGACACCTTCTACTGCAGTCTACCATCTACCAGACACCTTCTACTGTAGTCTACCATCTACCATCTACCAAACACCTTCTACTGCAGTCTACCATCTACCATCCAACAGACACCTTCTACTGTAGTCTACCATCTACCATCTACCAGACACCTTCTACTGTAGTCTACCATCTACCATCTACCAGACACCTTCTACTGCAGTCTACCATCTACCAGACACCTTCTACTGTAGTCTACCATCTACCATCCAACAGACACCTTCTACTGTAGTCTACCATCTACCATCTACCAGACACCTTCTACTGTAGTCTACCATCTACCATCTACCAGACACCTTCTACTGCAGTCTACCATCTACCATCTACCAGACACCTTCTACTGTAGTCTACCATCTACCATCTACCAGATACCTTCTACTGTAGTCTACCATCTACCATCTACCAGACACCTTCTACTGTAGTCTACCATCTACCATCTACCAGACACCTTCTACTGTAGTCTACCATCTACCATCTACCAGACACCTTCTACTGCAGTCTACCATCTACCAGACACCTTCTACTGCAGTCTACCATCTACCATCTACCAGACACCTTCTACTGTAGTCTACCATCTACCATCTACCAGACACCTTCTACTGTAGTCTACCATCTACCACCTACCAGACACCTTCTACTGCAGTCAACCATCTACCATCTACCAGACACCTTCTACTGTAGTCTACCATCTACCATTTACCAGACACCTTCTACTGCAGTCAACCATCTACCATCTACCAGACACCTTCTACTGTAGTCTACCATCTACCATCTACCAGACACCTTCTACTGCAATCTACCATCTACCAGACACCTTCTACTGTAGTCTACCATCTACCATCTACCAGACACCTTCTACTGTAGTCTACCATCTACCAGACACATTCTACTGTAGTCTACCATCTACCATCTACCAGACACCTTCTACTGCAATCTACCATCTACCAGACACCTTCTACTGCAGTCTACCATCTACCATCTACCAGACACCTTCTACTGCAGTCTACCATCTACCAGACACCTTCTACTGTAGTCTACCATCTACCATCTACCAGACACATTCTACTGTAGTCTACCATCTACCAGACACCTTCTACTGTAGTCTACCATCTACCAGACACCTTCTACTGCAGTCTACCATCTACCAGACACCTTCTACTGTAGTCTACCATCTACCATCTACCAGACACCTTCTACTGCAATCTACCATCTACCAGACACCTTCTACTGCAGTCTACCATCTCCATCTACCAGACACCTTCTACTGTAGTCTACCATCTACCATCTACCAGACACCTTCTACTGTAGTCTACCATCTACCATCTACCAGACACCTTCTACTGTAGTCTACCATCTACCATCTACCAGACACCTTCTACTGTAGTCTACCATCTACCAGACACCTTCTACTGTAGTCTACCATCTACCAGACACCTTCTACTGCAGTCTACCATCTACCAGACACCTTCTACTGTAGTCTACCATCTACCATCTACCAGACACCTTCTACTGCAATCTACCATCTACCAGACACCTTCTACTGCAGTCTACCATCTCCATCTACCAGACACCTTCTACTGTAGTCTACCATCTACCATCTACCAGACACCTTCTACTGTAGTCTACCATCTACCATCTACCAGACACCTTCTACTGTAGTCTACCATCTACCATCTACCAGACACCTTCTACTGTAGTCTACCATCTACCAGACACCTTCTACTGCAGTCTACCATCTACCAGACACCTTCTACTGTAGTCTACCATCTACCATCTACCATACACCTTCTACTGTAGTCTACCATCTACCAGACACCTTCTACTGTAGTCTACCATCTACCAGACACCTTCTACTGCAGTCTACCATCTACCAGACACCTTCTACTGCAGTCTACAATCTACCAGACACCTTCTACTGCAGTCTACCATCTACCAAACACCTCCTACTGTAGTCTACCATCTACCATCTACCAAACACCTCCTACTGTAGTCTACCATCTACCATCCAACAGACACCTTCTACTGTAGTCTACAATCTACCAGACACCTTCTACTGCAGTCAACCATCTACCAGAAACCTTCTACTGTAGTCTACCATCTACCAAACACCTCCTACTGTAGTCTACCATCTACCATCTACCAAACACCTCCTACTGTAGTCTACCATCTACCATCCAACAGACACCTTCTACTGTAGTCTACAATCTACCAGACACCTTCTACTGTAGTCTACCATCTACCATCTACCAGACACCTTCTATTGTAGTCTACCATCTACCATCTACCAAACACCTTCTACTGCAGTCTACCATCTACCATCCAACAGACACCTTCTACTGTAGTCTACCATCTACCATCTACCAGACACCTTCTACTGTAGTCTACCATCTACCATCTACCAGACACCTTCTACTGTAGTCTACCATCTACCAGACACCTTCTACTGCAGTCTACCATCTACCAGACACCTTCTACTGTAGTCTACCATCTACCAAACACCTCCTACTGTAGTCTACCATCTACCATCTACCAAACACCTCCTACTGTAGTCTACCATCTACCATCCAACAGACACCTTCTACTGTAGTCTACAATCTACCAGACACCTTCTACTGTAGTCTACATTCTACCATCTACCAGACACCTTCTATTGTAGTCTACCATCTACCATCTACCAAACACCTTCTACTGCAGTCTACCATCTACCATCCAACAGACACCTTCTACTGTAGTCTACCATCTACCATCTACCAGACACCTTCTACTGTAGTCTACCATCTACCATCTACCAGACACCTTCTACTGTAGTCTACCATCTACCAGACACCTTCTACTGCAGTCTACCATCTACCAGACACCTTCTACTGTAGTCTACCATCTACCATCTACCAAACACCTTCTACTGCAGTCTACCATCTACCATCCAACAGACACCTTCTACTGTAGTCTACCATCTACCATCTACCAGACACCTTCTACTGTAGTCTACCATCTACCATCTACCAGACACCTTCTACTGCAGTCTACCATCTACCAGACACCTTCTACTGTAGTCTACCATCTACCATCCAACAGACACCTTCTACTGTAGTCTACCATCTACCATCTACCAGACACCTTCTACTGTAGTCTACCATCTACCATCTACCAGACACCTTCTACTGCAGTCTACCATCTACCATCTACCAGACACCTTCTACTGTAGTCTACCATCTACCATCTACCAGATACCTTCTACTGTAGTCTACCATCTACCATCTACCAGACACCTTCTACTGTAGTCTACCATCTACCATCTACCAGACACCTTCTACTGTAGTCTACCATCTACCATCTACCAGACACCTTCTACTGCAGTCTACCATCTACCAGACACCTTCTACTGCAGTCTACCATCTACCATCTACCAGACACCTTCTACTGTAGTCTACCATCTACCATCTACCAGACACCTTCTACTGTAGTCTACCATCTACCACCTACCAGACACCTTCTACTGCAGTCAACCATCTACCATCTACCAGACACCTTCTACTGTAGTCTACCATCTACCATTTACCAGACACCTTCTACTGCAGTCAACCATCTACCATCTACCAGACACCTTCTACTGTAGTCTACCATCTACCATCTACCAGACACCTTCTACTGCAATCTACCATCTACCAGACACCTTCTACTGTAGTCTACCATCTACCATCTACCAGACACCTTCTACTGTAGTCTACCATCTACCAGACACATTCTACTGTAGTCTACCATCTACCATCTACCAGACACCTTCTACTGCAATCTACCATCTACCAGACACCTTCTACTGCAGTCTACCATCTACCATCTACCAGACACCTTCTACTGCAGTCTACCATCTACCAGACACCTTCTACTGTAGTCTACCATCTACCATCTACCAGACACATTCTACTGTAGTCTACCATCTACCAGACACCTTCTACTGTAGTCTACCATCTACCAGACACCTTCTACTGCAGTCTACCATCTACCAGACACCTTCTACTGTAGTCTACCATCTACCATCTACCAGACACCTTCTACTGCAATCTACCATCTACCAGACACCTTCTACTGCAGTCTACCATCTCCATCTACCAGACACCTTCTACTGTAGTCTACCATCTACCATCTACCAGACACCTTCTACTGTAGTCTACCATCTACCATCTACCAGACACCTTCTACTGTAGTCTACCATCTACCATCTACCAGACACCTTCTACTGTAGTCTACCATCTACCAGACACCTTCTACTGTAGTCTACCATCTACCAGACACCTTCTACTGCAGTCTACCATCTACCAGACACCTTCTACTGTAGTCTACCATCTACCATCTACCAGACACCTTCTACTGCAATCTACCATCTACCAGACACCTTCTACTGCAGTCTACCATCTCCATCTACCAGACACCTTCTACTGTAGTCTACCATCTACCATCTACCAGACACCTTCTACTGTAGTCTACCATCTACCATCTACCAGACACCTTCTACTGTAGTCTACCATCTACCATCTACCAGACACCTTCTACTGTAGTCTACCATCTACCAGACACCTTCTACTGCAGTCTACCATCTACCAGACACCTTCTACTGTAGTCTACCATCTACCATCTACCATACACCTTCTACTGTAGTCTACCATCTACCAGACACCTTCTACTGTAGTCTACCATCTACCAGACACCTTCTACTGCAGTCTACCATCTACCAGACACCTTCTACTGTAGTCTACCATCTACCATCTACCAGACACCTTCTACTGCAGTCTACCATCTACCAGACACCTTCTACTGCAGTCTACAATCTACCAGACACCTTCTACTGCAGTCTACCATCTACCATCTACCAGACACCTTCTACTGCAGTCAACCATCTACCAGAAACCTTCTACTGTAGTCTACCATCTACCAAACACCTCCTACTGTAGTCTACCATCTACCATCTACCAAACACCTCCTACTGTAGTCTACCATCTACCATCCAACAGACACCTTCTACTGTAGTCTAAAATCTACCAGACACCTTCTACTGTAGTCTACCATCTACCATCTACCAGACACCTTCTATTGTAGTCTACCATCTACCATCTACCAAACACCTTCTACTGCAGTCTACCATCTACCATCCAACAGACACCTTCTACTGTAGTCTACCATCTACCATCTACCAGACACCTTCTACTGTAGTCTACCATCTACCATCTACCAGACACCTTCTACTGTAGTCTACCATCTACCAGACACCTTCTACTGTAGTCTACCATCTACCAGACACCTTCTACTGTAGTCTACCATCTACCATCTACCAAACACATCCTACTGTAGTCTACCATCTACCAGACACCTTCTACTGCAATCTACCATCTACCAGACACCTTCTACTGTAGTCTACCATCTACCATCTACCAGACACCTTCTACTGTAGTCTACCATCTACCAGACACCTTCTACTGTAGTCTACCATCTACCATCTACCAGACACCTTCTACTGCAATCTACCATCTACCAGACACCTTCTACTGCAGTCTACCATCTACCATCTACCAGACACCTTCTACTGCAGTCTACCATCTACCAGACACCTTCTACTGTAGTCTACCATCTACCATCTACCAGACACCTTCTACTGCAGTCTACCATCTACCATCTACCAGACACCTTCTACTGTAGTCTACCATCTACCATCTACCAGACACCTTCTACTGTAGTCTACCATCTACCAGACACCTTCTACTGTAGTCTACCATCTACCAGACACCTTCTACTGCAGTCTACCATCTACCAGACACCTTCTACTGTAGTCTACCATCTACCATCTACCAGACACCTTCTACTGCAATCTACCATCTACCAGACACCTTCTACTGTAGTCTACCATCTACCATCTACCAGACACCTTCTACTGTAGTCTACCATCTACCATCTACCAGACACCTTCTACTGTAGTCTACCATCTACCATCTACCAGACACCTTCTACTGTAGTCTACCATCTACCAGACACCTTCTACTGTAGTCTACCATCTACCAGACACCTTCTACTGCAGTCTACCATCTACCAGACACCTTCTACTGTAGTCTACCATCTACCATCTACCAGACACCTTCTACTGCAGTCTACCATCTACCAGACACATTCTACTGCAGTCTACAATCTACCAGACACCTTCTACTGCAGTCTACCATCTACCATCTACCAGACACCTTCTACTGCAGTCAACCATCTACCAGAAACCTTCTACTGTAGTCTACCATCTACCAAACACCTCCTACTGTAGTCTACCATCTACCATCTACCAAACACCTCCTACTGTAGTCTACCATCTACCATCCAACAGACACCTTCTACTGTAGTCTACAATCTACCAGACACCTTCTACTGTAGTCTACCATCTACCATCTACCAGACACCTTCTATTGTAGTCTACCATCTACCATCTACCAAACACCTTCTACTGCAGTCTACCATCTACCATCCAACAGACACCTTCTACTGTAGTCTACCATCTACCAGACACCTTCTACTGTAGTCTACCATCTACCATCTACCAGACACCTTCTACTGTAGTCTACCATCTACCAGACACCTTCTACTGTAGTCTACCATCTACCAGACACCTTCTACTGTAGTCTACAATCTACCATCTACCAGACACCTTCTACTGCAGTCTACCATCTACCAGACACCTTCTACTGTAGTCTACCATCTACCAGACACCTTCTACTGTAGTCTACCATCTACCAGACACCTTCTACTGTAGTCTACCATCTACCATCTACCAGACACCTTCTACTGCAGTCTACCATCTACCAGACACCTTCTACTGTAGTCTACCATCTACAAGACACCTTCTACTGTAGTCTACCATCTACCATCTACCAGACACCTTCTACTGCAGTCAACCATCTACCATCTACCAAACACCTTCTACTGTAGTCAACCATCTACCATCTACCAGACACCTTCTACTGTAGTCTACCATCTACCATCTACCAGACACCTTCTACTGTAGTCTACCATCTACCATCTACCAGACACCTTCTCCTGAAGTCTACCATCTACCATCTACCAAACACCTTCTACTGTAGTCTACCATCTACCATCTACCAAACACCTTCTACTGCAATCAACCATCTACCAGACACCTTCTACTGCAGTCTACCATCTACCAAACACCTTCTACTGTAGTCTACCATCTACCATCTACCAAACACCTTCTACTTCAATCTACCATCTACCTGACACCTTCTACTGCAATCAACCATCTACCAGACACCATCTACTGCAGTCTACCATCTACCATCTACCAAACACCTCCTACTGTAGTCTACCATCTACCATCTACCAGACACCTTCTACTGCAGTCTACCATCTACCATCTACCGAACACCTTCTACTGCAGTCTACCATCTACCATCTACCAGACACCTTCTACTGTAGTCTACCATCTACCATCTACCAGACACCATCTACTGCAGTCTACCATCTACCATCTACCAAACACCTACTGCAGTCTACCATCTACCAGACACCTTCTATTGTAGTCTACCATCTACCATCTACCAGACACCTTCTACTGTAGTCTACCATCTACCATCTACCAGACACCATCTACTGCAGTCTACCATCTACCATCTACCGAACACCTTCTACTGCAGTCTACCATCTACCATCTACCAGACACCTTCTACTGTAGTCTACCATCTACCATCTACCAGACACCTTCTACTGCAGTCTACCATCTACCATCTACCAGACACCTTCTACTGTAGTCTACCATCTACCAGACACCTTCTATTGTAGTCTACCATCTACCATCTACCAGACACCTTCTACTGTAGTCTACCATCTACCATCTACCAGACACCTTCTACTGTAGTCTACCATCTACCAGACACCTTCTACTGCAGTCTACCATCTACCATCTACCAGACACCTTCTACTGTAGTCTACCATCTACCAGACACCTTCTACTGCAGTCTACCATCTACCAGACACCTTCTACTGCAGTCTACCATCTACCAGACACCTTCTACTGTAGTCTACCATCTACCAGACACCTTCTACTGTAGTCTACCATCTACCAGACACCTTCTACTGCAGTCTACCATCTACCATCTACCAGACACCTTCTACTGCAGTCAACCATCTAACATCTACCAGACAGCTTCTACTGCAGTCTACCATCTACCAGACACCTTCTACTGCAGTCTACCATTTACCATCCAACAGACACCTTCTACTGTAGTCTACCATCTACCATCTACCAGACACCATCTACTGTAGTCTACCATCTACCATCTACCAGACACCTTCTACTGTAGTCTACCATCTACCAGACACATTCTACTGTAGTCTACCATCTACCAGACACCTTCTACTGCAGTCTACCATCTACCATCTACCAGACACCTTCTACTGTAGTCTACCATCTACCATCTACCAGACACCTTCTACTGTAGTCTACCATCTACCAGACACCTTCTACTGTAGTCTACCATCTACCAGACACCTTCTACTGTAGTCTACCATCTACCAGACACCTTCTACTGTAGTCTACCATCTACCATCTACCAGACACCTTCTACTGTAGTCTACCATCTACCAGACACCTTCTACTGTAGTCTACCATCTACCAGACACCTTCTACTGCAGTCTACCATCTACCAGACACCTTCTACTGTAGTCTACCATCTACCATCTACCAGACACCTTCTACTGCAGTCTACCATCTACCATCTACCAGACACCTTCTACTGTAGTCTACCATCTACCATCTACCAGACACCTTCTACTGCAGTCTACCATCTACCAGACACCTTCTACTGTAGTCTACCATCTACCATCTACCAGACACCTTCTACTGTAGTCTACCATCTACCAGACACCTTCTACTGCAGTCTACCATCTACCATCTACCAGACACCTTCTACTGCAGTCTACCATCTACCAGACACCTTCTACTGTAGTCTACCATCTACCATCTACCATCTCCCAGACACCTTCTACTGTAGTCTACCATCTACCAGACATCTTCTACTGAGCACCTACTGTAGAAGTGTAATGCAATGTGTCTACGGAGGAGGAATACTGCAACAAATGGATTTAGATACAGGTATAATAGGAAAGGTTCTACTATTATCCTTGTGGTACTCCACATGTAGATACAGTAGCCAAACACCCCAACAGGGTAGAGATGGATCTGAGTAGGTAGGTGTCTAATGCCCCGGGTTACTTCAACAAATACATCTATCTAGTAGTATCTGGTATCAGGTAGAACCTTTATGTAAAGTTTCTTAAAAGGCCAGGGGTCCTAATATGGATCCTTGAGGTACTCTAATACCATTTCTCATTAAAATCCACTCTGATAGGTGTAAAATAGATTGAAATTGCAATATTGTTTCCAAATGTTTGTTAAGTTTAATACATCGCTGTCATCTTGAGAAGTCACAGTGTACTCGGTCCATATACATTTCATGACAGTAGTATTTTCACAGTGTAATCTATCGGTCTTTCCTCCCACAGCTTGTCATCTGTTCCTCCATCCCTCCCACAGCTTGTCATTGGTTCCTATTTCCCTCCCACAGCTTGTCATTTGTTCCTCCATCCCTCCCACAGCTTGTCATTTGTTCCTCCATCCCTCCCACAGCTTGTCATTTGTTCCTCCATCCCTCCCACAGCTTGTCATTGTTTCCTCTTTCCCTCCCACAGCTTGTCATTGGTTCCTCTTTCCCTCCCACAGCTTGTCATTTGTTCCTCCATCCCTCCCACAGCTTGTCATTGGTTCCTCTTTCCCTCCCACAGCTTGTCATTGGTTCCTCTTTCCCTCCCACAGCTTGTGATTGGTTCCTCTTTCCCTCCCACAGCTTGTGATTGGTTCCTCTTTCCCTCCCACAGCTGCCATTGGTTCCTCTTTCCCTCCCACAGCTTGTCATTGGTTCCTCTTTCCCTCCCAAGGCTTGTCATTGGTTCCTCTTTCCCTCCCACAGCTTGTCATTGGTTCCTCTTTCCCTCCCACAGCTTGTCATTGGTTCCTCTTTCCCTCCCACAGCTTGTGATTGGTTCCTCTTTCCCTTCCACAGCTTGTCATTGGTTCCTTTGTCCCTCCCACAGCTTTTCATTGGTTCCTCTTTCCCTCCCACAGCTTGTCATTGGTTCCCCGTTCCCTCCCACAGCTTGTGATTGGTTCCTCTTTCCCTCCCACAGCTTTTCATTGGTTCCTCTTTCCCTCCCACAGCTTGTCATTGGTTCCTCTTCCCTCCCACATCTTTTCATTGGTTCCTCTTTCTTTCCCACAGCTTGTCATTGGTTCCTCTTTCCCTCCCACAGCTTGTGATTGGTTCCTCTTTCTCTCCCACAGCTTGTCATTGGTTCCTCTTCCCTCCCACATCTTTTCATTGGTTCCTCTTTCCCTCCCACATCTTGTCATTGGTTCCTCACCTGAGTCTGAATGCGGTTGAGCCCCCTGAACCAGAGGACCTGTCCGCGTCGCAGCTCCCTCTCCGCGTGGTCGATCTCCTCGTTGTCCTCGTTCATGTCCTCGTCCCCAGGCATCTCATTCTTCTTGGTCAGCTGGCCTGCCCCTCGCAGGAACCGTAGCTTGCTGTTAGGGATGGTGGCGATCACCTTTGGGGGGGAGAACAATAATATTAAGCGACAGACTAAATATAAACAAATGACTATACCTATGTACAGGGTTGTTAAGTTACAGTGGCTGCAGACAGTATTCACATCCCCTTGACCTTTCTACATGTTGTTGTGTAACAGACTGCATTTCAAATGTATTACACTGGCCTACTCAGAATAACACATAACGTCAACGTGGAATTATGTTGCTCAGATTTATTTTTATTGTTTACAAATGAAAAAATAAATAAATGAAGATCTGAAATGTCTTGAGTCAATAAATATTCAAGTCCCTTTTTTTTATGCCAAGCCGAAATAAGTTCAGGAGTAGAAATGTTGATTAATAAGTTTCATGATTGTTGAATGACTACCTCATCTCTGTAACCCACACATACAATTGTATCTGTGCGGTCCCTCAGTCGAGCAGTGAAAGTCAAACACAGATTCAACCACAAAGACCAGGGAGGTTTTCCAACGCCAAGAAGGCCACCTATTGGTAGACGGGTAAAGATTTATACAATCTGACACAGAATTTCCCTTTGAGCATTGTGAAGTTAATAATTACACTTTGGATGGTGTATCAATACAACTAATAATTACAAAGATACAGCGTCCTTCCGAACTCAGTTGCCAGAGAGGAAGGAAACCGCTCAGGGATTTCACCAACAGTTAAAGAGTTTAATGGCTGATAGGAGAAAACTGAGGATGGATCAACAACATAGTAGTTACTTCACAATACTAACCTAAATGACAGAGTGAAAAGAAGGACGCCAATACAAAATAAAAATATTCCAAAACATGCATCTTGTTTGCAACAAGGCACTAAAGTAATACCAGACACCTCCTACTGTAGTCTACCATTTACCATCTACCAGACACATCCTACTGTAGTCTACCATTTACCATCTACCAGACACATCCTACTGTAGTCTACCATTTACCATCTACCAGACACATCCTACTGTAGTCTACCATTTACCATCTACCAGACACATCCTACTGTAGTCTACCATTTACCATCTACCAGACACATCCTACTGTAGTCTACCATTTACCATCTACCAGACACATCCTACTGTAGTCTACCATTTACCATCTACCAGACACATCCTACTGTAGTCTACCATTTACCATCTACCAGACACATCCTACTGTAGTCTACCATTTACCATCTACCAGACACATCCTACTGTAGTCTACCATTTACCATCTACCAGACACATCCTACTGTAGTCTACCATTTACCATCTACCAGACACATCCTACTGTAGTCTACCATTTACCATCTACCAGACACATCCTACTGTAGTCTACCATTTACCATCTACCAGACACATCCTACTGTAGTCTACCATTTACCATCTACCAGACACATCCTACTGTAGTCTACCATTTACCATCTACCAGACACATCCTACTGTAGTCTACCATTTACCATCTACCAGACACATCCTACTGTAGTCTACCATTTACCATCTACCAGACACATCCTACTGTAGTCTACCATTTACCATCTACCAGACACATCCTACTGTAGTCTACCATTTACCATCTACCAGACACATCCTACTGTAGTCTACCATTTACCATCTACCAGACACATCCTACTGTAGTCTACCATTTACCATCTACCAGACACATCCTACTGTAGTCTACCATTTACCATCTACCAGACACATCCTACTGTAGTCTACCATTTACCATCTACCAGACACATCCTACTGTAGTCTACCATTTACCATCTACCAGACACATCCTACTGTAGTCTACCATTTACCATCTACCAGACACATCCTACTGTAGTCTACCATTTACCATCTACCAGACACCTTCTACTGTAGTCTACCATCTACCATCTACCAGACACCTTCTACTGTAGTCTACCATCTACCATCTACCAGACACCTTCTACTGTAGTCTACCATTTACCATCTACCAGACACCTTCTACTGTAGTCTACCATCTACCATCTACCAGACACCTTCTACTGTAGTCTACCATCTACCATCTACCAGACACCTTCTACTGTAGTCTACCATTTACCATCTACCAGACACCTTCTACTGTAGTCTACCATTTACCAGACACCTTCTACTGTAGTCTACCATCTACCATCTACCAGACACCTTCTACTGTAGTCTACCATTTACCATCTACCAGACACCTTCTACTGTAGTCTACCATCTACCATCTACCAGACACCTTCTACTGTAGTCTACCATTTACCATCTACCAGACACCTTCTACTGTAGTCTACCATCTACCATCTACCAGACACCTTCTACTGTAGTCTACCATTTACCATCTACCAGACACCTTCTACTGTAGTCTACCATCTACCATCTACCAGACACCTTCTACTGTAGTCTACCATCTACCAGACACCTTCTACTGTAGTCTACCATCTACCATCTGTTTAATACAACACATTACTGAGTACCACTCTCCATCTGTTCAATACAACACATTACTGAGTACCACTCTCCATCTGTTCAATACAACACATTACTGAGTACCACTCTCCATCTGTTTAATACAACACATTACTGAGTACCACTCTCCATCTGTTTAATACAACACATTACTGAGTACCACTCTCCATCTGTTTAATACAACACATTACTGAGTACCACTCTCCATCTGTTTAATACAACACATTACTGAGTACCACTCTCCATCTGTTTAATACAACACATTACTGAGTACCACTCTCCATCTGTTCAATACAACACATTACTGAGTACCACTCTCCATCCGTTCAATACAACACATTACTGAGTACCACTCTCCATCCGTTCAATACAACACATTACTGAGTACCACTCTCCATCTGTTCAATACAACACATTACTGAGTACCACTCTCCATCTGTTTAATACAACACATTACTGAGTACCACTCTCCATCTGTTCAATACAACACATTACTGAGTACCACTCTCCATCTGTTCAATACAACACATTACTGAGTACCACTCTCCATTTGTTTAATACAACACATTACTGAGTACCACTCTCCATCTGTTCAATACAACACATTACTGAGTACCAATCTCCATCTGTTCAATACAACACATTACTGAGTACCACTCTCCATCTGTTCAATACAACACATTACTGAGTACCACTCTCCATCTGTTCAATACAACACATTACTGAGTACCACTCTCCATCTGTTCAATACAACACATTACTGAGTACCACTCTCCATCTGTTTAATACAACACATTACTGAGTACCACTCTCCATCTGTTTAATACAACACATTACTGAGTACCACTCTCCATCTGTTCAATACACCACATTACTGAGTACCACTCTCCATTTGTTTAATACAACACATTACTGAGTACCACTCTCCATCTGTTCAATACAACACATTACTGAGTACCACTCTCCATTTGTTCAATACAACACATTACTGAGTACCACTCTCCATCTGTTCAATACAACACATTACCGAGTACCACTCTCCATCTGTTCAATACAACACATTACTGAGTACCACTCTCCATCTGTTCAATACAACACATTACTGAGTACCACTCTCCATCTGTTTAATACAACACATTACTGAGTACCACTCTCCATCTGTTCAATACAACACATTACTGAGTACCACTCTCCATCTGTTTAATACAACACATTACTGAGTACCACTCTCCATCTGTTCAATACAACACATTACTTAGTACCACTCTCCATCTGTTTAATACAACACATTACTGAGTACCACTCTCCATCTGTTTAATACAACACATTACTGAGTACCACTCTCCATCTGTTCAATACAACACATTACTGAGTACCACTCTCCATTTGTTCAATACAACACATTACTGAGTACCACTCTCCATCTGTTCAATACAACACATTACTGAGTACCACTCTCCATCTGTTTAATACAACACATTACTGAGTACCACTCTCCATCTGTTCAATACAACACATTACTGAGTACCACTCTCCATCTGTTTAATACAACACATTACTGAGTACCACTCTCCATCTGTTCAATACAACACATTACTGAGTACCACTCTCCATCTGTTTAATACAACACATTACTGAGTACCACTCTCCATCTGTTCAATACAACACATTACTGAGTACCACTCTCCATCTGTTTAATACAACACATTACTGAGTACCACTCTCCATCTGTTCAATACAACACATTACTGAGTACCACTCTCCATCTGTTCAATACAACACATTACTGAGTACCACTCTCCATCTGTTTAATACAACACATTACTGAGTACCACTCTCCATCTGTTCAATACAACACATTACTGAGTACCACTCTCCATCTGTTCAATACAACACATTACTCAGTACCACTCTCCATCTGTTCAATACAACACATTACTGAGTACCACTCTCCATCTGTTCAATACAACACATTACTGAGTACCACTCTCCATCTGTTCAATACAACACATTACTGAGTACCACTCTCCATCTGTTTAATACAACACATTACTGAGTACCACTCTCCATCTGTTTAATACAACACATTACTGAGTACCACTCTCCATCTGTTTAATACAACACATTACTGAGTACCACTCTCCATCTGTTTAATACAACACATTACTGAGTACCACTCTCCATCTGTTCAATACAACACATTACTGAGTACCACTATCCATCTGTTCAATACAACACATTACTGAGTACCACTCTCCATCTGTTTAATACAACACATTACTGAGTACCACTCTCCATCTGTTTAATACAACACATTACTGAGTACCACTCTCCATCTGTTCAATACAACACATTACTGAGTACCACTCTCCATCTGTTCAATACAACACATTACTGAGTACCACTCTCCATCTGTTCAATACAACACATTACTGAGTACCACTCTCCATCTGTTCAATACAACACATTACTGAGTACCACTCTCCATCTGTTTAATACAACACATTACTGAGTACCACTCTCCATCTGTTCAATACAACACATTACTGAGTACCACTCTCCATCTGTTCAATACAACACATTACTGAGTACCACTCTCCATTTGTTTAATACAACACATTACTGAGTACCACTCTCCATCTGTTCAATACAACACATTACTGAGTACCAATCTCCATCTGTTCAATACAACACATTACTGAGTACCACTCTCCATCTGTTCAATACAACACATTACTGAGTACCACTCTCCATCTGTTCAATACAACACATTACTGAGTACCACTCTCCATCTGTTCAATACAACACATTACTGAGTACCACTCTCCATCTGTTTAATACAACACATTACTGAGTACCACTCTCCATCTGTTTAATACAACACATTACTGAGTACCACTCTCCATCTGTTCAATACACCACATTACTGAGTACCACTCTCCATTTGTTTAATACAACACATTACTGAGTACCACTCTCCATCTGTTCGATACACCACATTACTGAGTACCACTCTCCATCTGTTTAATACAACACATTACTGAGTACCACTCTCCATCTGTTTAATACAACACATTACTGAGTACCACTCTCCATCTGTTTAATACAACACATTACTGAGTACCACTCTCCATCTGTTTAATACAACACATTACTGAGTACCACTCTCCATCTGTTTAATACAACACATTACTGAGTACCACTCTCCATCTGTTCAATACACCACATTACTGAGTACCACTCTCCATTTGTTTAATACAACACATTACTGAGTACCACTCTCCATCTGTTCAATACACCACATTACTGAGTACCACTCTCCATCTGTTTAATACAACACATTACTGAGTACCACTCTCCATCTGTTTAATACAACACATTACTGAGTACCACTCTCCATCTGTTTAATACAACACATTACTGAGTACCACTCTCCATCTGTTTAATACAACACATTACTGAGTACCACTCTCCATCTGTTCAATACAACACATTACTGAGTACCACTCTCCATCTGTTCAATACAACACATTACTGAGTACCACTCTCCATCTGTTTAATACAACACATTACTGAGTACCACTCTCCATCTGTTTAATACAACACATTACTGAGTACCACTCTCCATCTGTTCAATACAACACATTACTGAGTACCACTCTCCATCTGTTCAATACAACACATTACTGAGTACCACTCTCCATCTGTTCAATACAACACATTACTGAGTACCACTCTCCATCTGTTCAATACAACACATTACTGAGTACCACTCTCCATCTGTTTAATACAACACATTACTGAGTACCACTCTCCATCTGTTCAATACAACACATTACTGAGTACCACTCTCCATCTGTTCAATACAACACATTACTGAGTACCACTCTCCATTTGTTTAATACAACACATTACTGAGTACCACTCTCCATCTGTTCAATACAACACATTACTGAGTACCAATCTCCATCTGTTCAATACAACACATTACTGAGTACCACTCTCCATCTGTTCAATACAACACATTACTGAGTACCACTCTCCATCTGTTCAATACAACACATTACTGAGTACCACTCTCCATCTGTTCAATACAACACATTACTGAGTACCACTCTCCATCTGTTTAATACAACACATTACTGAGTACCACTCTCCATCTGTTTAATACAACACATTACTGAGTACCACTCTCCATCTGTTCAATACACCACATTACTGAGTACCACTCTCCATTTGTTTAATACAACACATTACTGAGTACCACTCTCCATCTGTTCAATACAACACATTACTGAGTACCACTCTCCATTTGTTCAATACAACACATTACTGAGTACCACTCTCCATCTGTTCAATACAACACATTACTGAGTACCACTCTCCATCTGTTCAATACAACACATTACTGAGTACCACTCTCCATCTGTTCAATACAACACATTACTGAGTACCACTCTCCATCTGTTCAATACAACACATTACTGAGTACCACTCTCCATCTGTTTAATACCACACATTACTGAGTACCACTCTCCATCTGTTCAATACAACACATTACTGAGTACCACTCTCCATCTGTTCAATACAACACATTACTGAGTACCACTCTCCATCTGTTTAATACAACACATTACTGAGTACCACTCTCCATCTGTTTAATACAACACATTACTGAGTACCACTCTCCATCTGTTCAATACACCACATTACTGAGTACCACTCTCCATTTGTTTAATACAACACATTACTGAGTACCACTCTCCATCTGTTCAATACAACACATTACTGAGTACCACTCTCCATTTGTTCAATACAACACATTACTGAGTACCACTCTCCATCTGTTCAATACAACACATTACTGAGTACCACTCTCCATCTGTTCAATACAACACATTACTGAGTACCACTCTCCATCTGTTCAATACAACACATTACTGAGTACCACTCTCCATCTGTTTAATACAACACATTACTGAGTACCACTCTCCATCTGTTCAATACAACACATTACTGAGTACCACTCTCCATCTGTTCAATACAACACATTACTGAGTACCACTCTCCATCTGTTTAATACAACACATTACTGAGTACCACTCTCCATCTGTTCAATACAACACATTACTGAGTACCACTCTCCATCTGTTCAATACAACACATTACTGAGTACCACTCTCCATCTGTTCAATACAACACATTACTGAGTACCACTCTCCATCTGTTTAATACAACACATTACTGAGTACCACTCTCCATCTGTTCAATACAACACATTACTGAGTACCACTCTCCATCTGTTTAATACAACACATTACTGAGTACCACTCTCCATCTGTTTAATACAACACATTACTGAGTACCACTCTCCATCTGTTCAATACAACACATTACTGAGTACCACTCTCCATTTGTTCAATACAACACATTACTGAGTACCACTCTCCATCTGTTCAATACAACACATTACTGAGTACCACTCTCCATCTGTTTAATACAACACATTACTGAGTACCACTCTCCATCTGTTCAATACAACACATTACTGAGTACCACTCTCCATCTGTTCAATACAACACATTACTGAGTACCACTCTCCATTTGTTTAATACAACACATTACTGAGTACCACTCTCCATCTGTTCAATACAACACATTACTGAGTACCACTCTCCATCTGTTTAATACAACACATTACTGAGTACCACTCTCCATCTGTTCAATACAACACATTACTGAGTACCACTCTCCATCTGTTTAATACAACACATTACTGAGTACCACTCTCCATCTGTTCAATACAACACATTACTGAGTACCACTCTCCATCTGTTTAATACAACACATTACTGAGTACCACTCTCCATCTGTTCAATACAACACATTACTGAGTACCACTCTCCATCTGTTCAATACAACACATTACTGAGTACCACTCTCCATCTGTTTAATACAACACATTACTGAGTACAACTCTCCATCTGTTCAATACACCACATTACTGAGTACCACTCTCCATTTGTTTAATACAACACATTACTGAGTACCACTCTCCATCTGTTCAATACAACACATTACTGAGTACCACTCTCCATTTGTTCAATACAACACATTACTGAGTACCACTCTCCATCTGTTCAATACAACACATTACTGAGTACCACTCTCCATCTGTTCAATACAACACATTACTGAGTACCACTCTCCATCTGTTCAATACAACACATTACTGAGTACCACTCTCCATCTGTTTAATACAACACATTACTGAGTACCACTCTCCATCTGTTCAATACAACACATTACTGAGTACCACTCTCCATCTGTTCAATACAACACATTACTGAGTACCACTCTCCATCTGTTTAATACAACACATTACTGAGTACCACTCTCCATCTGTTCAATACAACACATTACTGAGTACCACTCTCCATCTGTTTAATACAACACATTACTGAGTACCACTCTCCATCTGTTTAATACATCACATTACTGAGTACCACTCTCCATCTGTTCAATACAACACATTACTGAGTACCACTCTCCATTTGTTCAATACAACACATTACTGAGTACCACTCTCCATCTGTTCAATACAACACATTACTGAGTACCACTCTCCATCTGTTTAATACAACACATTACTGAGTACCACTCTCCATCTGTTCAATACAACACATTACTGAGTACCACTCTCCATCTGTTCAATACAACACATTACTGAGTACCACTCTCCATTTGTTTAATACAACACATTACTGAGTACCACTCTCCATCTGTTCAATACAACACATTACTGAGTACCACTCTCCATCTGTTTAATACAACACATTACTGAGTACCACTCTCCATCTGTTCAATACAACACATTACTGAGTACCACTCTCCATCTGTTTAATACAACACATTACTGAGTACCACTCTCCATTTGTTTAATACAACACATTACTGAGTACCACTCTCCATCTGTTCAATACAACACATTACTGAGTACCACTCTCCATCTGTTCAATACAACACATTACTGAGTACCACTCTCCATCTGTTCAATACAACACATTACTGAGTACCACTCTCCATCTGTTCAATACAACACATTACTGAGTACCACTCTCCATCTGTTCAATACAACACATTACTGAGTACCACTCTCCATCTGTTTAATACAACACATTACTGAGTACCACTCTCCATCTGTTCAATACAACACATTACTGAGTACCACTCTCCATCTGTTCAATACAACACATTACTGAGTACCACTCTCCATTTGTTTAATACAACACATTACTGAGTACCACTCTCCATCTGTTCAATACAACACATTACTGAGTACCACTCTCCATTTGTTCAATACAACACATTACTGAGTACCACTCTCCATCTGTTCAATACAACACATTACTGAGTACCACTCTCCATCTGTTCAATACAACACATTACTGAGTACCACTCTCCATCTGTTTAATACAACACATTACTGAGTACCACTCTCCATCTGTTCAATACAACACATTACTGAGTACCACTCTCCATCTGTTCAATACAACACATTACTGAGTACCACTCTCCATCTGTTTAATACAACACATTACTGAGTACCACTCTCCATCTGTTCAATACAACACATTACTGAGTACCACTCTCCATCTGTTTAATACAACACATTACTGAGTACCACTCTCCATCTGTTTAATACATCACATTACTGAGTACCACTCTCCATCTGTTCAATACAACACATTACTGAGTACCACTCTCCATTTGTTCAATACAACACATTACTGAGTACCACTCTCCATCTGTTCAATACAACACATTACTGAGTACCACTCTCCATCTGTTTAATACAACACATTACTGAGTACCACTCTCCATCTGTTCAATACAACACATTACTGAGTACCACTCTCCATCTGTTCAATACAACACATTACTGAGTACCACTCTCCATTTGTTTAATACAACACATTACTGAGTACCACTCTCCATCTGTTCAATACAACACATTACTGAGTACCACTCTCCATCTGTTTAATACAACACATTACTGAGTACCACTCTCCATCTGTTCAATACAACACATTACTGAGTACCACTCTCCATCTGTTTAATACAACACATTACTGAGTACCACTCTCCATTTGTTTAATACAACACATTACTGAGTACCACTCTCCATCTGTTCAATACAACACATTACTGAGTACCACTCTCCATCTGTTCAATACAACACATTACTGAGTACCACTCTCCATCTGTTCAATACAACACATTACTGAGTACCACTCTCCATCTGTTCAATACAACACATTACTGAGTACCACTCTCCATCTGTTCAATACAACACATTACTGAGTACCACTCTCCATCTGTTTAATACAACACATTACTGAGTACCACTCTCCATCTGTTCAATACAACACATTACTGAGTACCACTCTCCATCTGTTCAATACAACACATTACTGAGTACCACTCTCCATTTGTTTAATACAACACATTACTGAGTACCACTCTCCATCTGTTCAATACAACACATTACTGAGTACCACTCTCCATTTGTTTAATACAACACATTACTGAGTACCACTCTCCATCTGTTCAATACAACACATTACTGAGTACCACTCTCCATCTGTTCAATACAACACATTACTGAGTACCACTCTCCATCTGTTCAATACAACACATTACTGAGTACCACTCTCCATTTGTTCAATACAACACATTACTGAGTACCACTCTCCATCTGTTCAATACAACACATTACTGTGTACCACTCTCCATCTGTTCAATACAACACATTACTGAGTACCACTCTCCATCTGTTCAATACAACACATTACTGAGTACCACTCTCCATTTGTTTAATAAAACACATTACTGAGTACCACTCTCCATCTGTTCAATACAACACATTACTGAGTACCACTCTCCATCTGTTCAATACAACACATTACTGAGTACCACTCTCCATCTGTTCAATACAACACATTACTGAGTACCACTCTCCATCTGTTCAATACAACACATTACTGAGTATTACTCTCCAAAAAATGTAGAACTAGGAACACAGTCCTTGGTTCACTCCAGACCTGTCTGCCCTTGACCAGCACAAAAACATCCTGTGACATTCTGCATTAGCATCGAATAGCCCCCGTGATATGCAACTTTTCAAGGAAGTTAGGAACAAATATACACAGGAAAGCTAAGGCAAGCTTTTTCAAACAGAAATTTGCATCCAAAGTTATGGGACACTGTAAAGTCCATGGAGAATAAGAACACCTCCTCCCAGCTGCCCACTGCTCTGAGGCTAGGAAACACTGTCACCACTGATAAATCCACTACAATTGAGAATTTCAAGAAGCATTTCACTACGGCTGGCCATGCTTTCCACCTGGCTACCCTTACCCCGGTCAACTGCCCGTCACCCTCCACAGCAAACCGCCAAAGCCCCCACCATTTCTCCTTTACCCAAATCCAGATAGCTGATGTTCTGAAAGAGCTGCAAAATCTGGACCCCTAAAAATCAGCCGGGCTAGACAATCTGGACCCTCTCTTTCTAAAATTATCTGCCGAACTTGTTGCAACCCCTATTACTAGCCTGTTCAACCTCTCTTTCGTGTCGTCTGAGATTCCCAAAGATTGGAAAGCGGTCATCCCCCTCTTCAAAGGGGGAGACACTCTAGACCCAAACTGCTACAGACCCATATCTATACTATCCTGTCTTTCTAAGGTCTTTGAAAGCCAAGTTAACAAACAGATTACCGACCATTTCGAATCTCACCATACCTTCTCCGCTATGCAATCTGGTTTCAGAGCTGGTCATGGGTGCACCTCAGGCACGCTCAAGGTCCTAAACGACATCATAACCGCCATCGATAAGAGACATTACTGTGCAGGATTATTCATCAACCTGGCAAAGGCTTTCGCCATATTCTTATTGGCCGACTCGACAGCCTTGGATTCTCAAATAACTGGTTCTGCCTGGTTCACCAACTACTTCTCTGATAGAGTTCAGTGTGTCAAATCAGAGGACCTGTTGTCCGGACCTCTGGTAGTCTCTATGGGTGTGCCACAGGGTTCAAATCCTCGGGCCGACTCTCTTCTCTGTACACATCAATGATGTCGCTCTTGCTGCTGATGATTCTCTGATGCACCTCTACGCAGACGACACCATTCTGTATACTTCTGGCCCTTCTTTGGACACTGTTAACTAACCTCCAGATGAGCTTCAATGCCATACAACTCTCCTTCCGTGGCCTTCGACTGCTCTTAAACGCAAGTAAAACTAAATGCATGTTATTCAACCGATCACTGCCTGCACCTGCTCACCTGTCCAGCATCACTACTCTGGACGGCTCTGACTTAGAATACATGGACAACTACAAATACCTAGGTGTCTGGTTAGACTGTAAACTCTCCTTCCAGATTCACATTAAGCATCTCCAATCCAAAATTACATCTAGAATTGGCTTCCTATATCGCAACAAAGCATCCTTCACTCATGCTGCCAAACATACCCTCGTAAAACTGACCATCCTACCGATCCTCGACGTCGGTGATGTTATCTATAAAATTTCCTCCAACACTCTACTCAACAAACTGGTTTCAGTCTATCACAGTGCCATCCGTTTTGTCACCAAAGCCCCATACACTACCCACCATTGCGACCTGTACGTCCTCGTTGGTTGGCCTTTGCTTCATACTCGTCGCCAAACCCACTGGCTACAGGTTATCTACAAGTCTCTGCTAGGTAAAGCCCCACCTTATCTCAGCTCACTGGTCACCATAGCAGCACCCACTCGTAGCACGCGCTCCAGCAGGTATATTATACTGGTCACCCCCAAAGCCAATTCCTACTTTGGTCGCCTTTCCTTCCAGTTCCCTGCTGCCAATGACTGGAATGAACTGCAAAAATCTCTGAAGCAGGAGACTCACATCTCCCTCACTAACTTTAAGCATCAGCTGTCGTCAGAGCAGCTCACAGATCACTGCACCTGTACATAGCCCATCTGTAAACAGCCCATCTATCTACCTCATCCCCATACTGTATTTATTTATTTATCTTGCTCCTTTGCAGCCCAGTATCTCTACCTGCACAGTCACCTCCTGCACATCTACCATTCCAGTGTTTAATTGCTATATTGTAACTACTTCACCACCATGGCCTATTTATTGCCTTAACTTCCTTATCTTACCTCATTTGCACTCACTGTATATAGCCTTTTAGTTTTCTTTTGTTCTACTGTATTATTGACTGTATGTTTTGTTTGTTTCCATGTGTAACTCTGTTGTTTGTGTCGAACTGCTTTGCTTTATCTTGGCCAAGTCTCAGTTGTAAATGAGAACTTGTTCTCAACTAGCCTACCTGGTTAAATAAAGGTGAAATAAAATAAAAATAAATGTAATTTTCAATACATTTCTAAAAACATGTTTTAGTTTTGTCATTGTGGTGTATTGTGTGTAGATGGGTGACAGAGAACAATCAATGTAATCCGTTTTGAATTCAGGCTGAAACACAAACAAAAGATTTGTAAATGTATGGTCAAATCTATGTAAAGGTTTGTCAAGGCATACAAATGTATATTTTTAGGTATATAAAGATATATTTATTTATAGGTATGTCAAGATATATTTAAAGGTATGTCAATATATATTTAAAGGTATGTCAATATATATGTATAGGTATGTCAATATATATTTATAGGAATGTCAATATATATTTATATTTATAGGAATGTCAATATATATTTATAGGAATGTCAATATATATTTATAGGTATGTCAATATATATTTATAGGAATGTCAATATATACAGTGCCTTGCGAAAGTATTCGGCCCCCTTGAACTTTGCGAACTTTTGCCACATTTCAGGCTTCAAACATAAAGATATAAAACTGTATTTTTTTGTGAAGAATCAACAACAAGAACAAGAATCAACAACAAGTGGGACACAATCATGAAGTGGAACGACATTTATTGGATATTTCAAACTTTTTTAACAAATCAAAAACTGAAAAATTGGGCATGCAAAATTATTCAGCCCCTTTAAGTTAATACTTTGTAGCGCCACCTTTTGCTGCGATTACAGCTGTAAGTCACTTGGGGTATGTCTCTATCAGTTTTGCACATCGAGAGACTGAAATTTTTTCCCATTCCTCCTTGCAAAACAGCTTGAGCTCAGTGAGGTTGGATGGAGAGCATTTGTGAACAGCAGTTTTTAGTTCTTTCGACAGATTCTCGATTGGATTCAGGTCTGGACTTTGACTTGGCCATTCTAACACCTGGATATGTTTATTTTTTAACCATTCCATTGTAGATTTTGCTTTATGTTTTGGATCATTGTCTTGTTGGAAGACAAATCTCCGTCCCAGTCTCTGGTCTTTTGCAGACTCCATCAGGTTTTCTTCCAGAATGGTCCTGTATTTGGCTCCATCCATCTTCCCATCAATTTTAACCATCTTCCCTGTCCCTGCTGAAGAAAAGCAGGCCCAAACCATGATGCTGCCACCACCATGTTTGACAGTTGGTATGGTGTGTTTAGGGTGATGAGCTGTGTTGCTTTTACGCCAAACATAACGTTTTGCATTGTTGCCAAAAAGTTAAATTTTGGTTTCATCTGACCAGAGCACCTTCTTCCACATGTTTGGTGTGTCTCCCAGGTGGCTTGTGGCAAACTTTAAACAACACTTTTTATGGATATCTTTAAGAAATGGCTTTCTTCTTGCCACTCTTCCATAAAGGCCAGATTTGTGCAATATACGACTGATTGTTGTCCTATGGACAGAGTCTCCCACCTCAGCTGTAGATCTCTGCAGTTCATCCAGAGTGATCATGGGCCTCTTGGCTGCATCTCTGATCAGTATTCTCCTTGTATGAGCTGAAAGTTTAGAGGGACGGCCAGGTCTTGGTAGATTTGCAGTGGTCTGATACTCCTTCCATTTCAATATTACCGCTTGCACAGTGCTCCTTGGGATTTTTAAAGCTTGGGAAATCTTTTTGTATCCAAATCTGGCTTTAAACTTCTTCACAACAGTATCTCGGACCTGCCTGGTGTGTTCCTTGTTCTTCATGATGCTCTCTGCGCTTTTAACGGACCTCTGAGACTATCACAGTGCAGGTGCATTTATACGGAGACTTGATTACACACAGGTGGATTGTATTTATCATCATTAGTCATTTAGGTCAACATTGGATCATTCAGAGATCCTCACTGAACTTCTGGAGAGAGTTTATTGCACTGAAAGTAAAGGGGCTGAATAATTTTGCACGCCCAATTTTTCAGTTTTTGATTTGTTAAAGAAGTTTGAAATATCCAATAAATGTCGTTCCACTTCATGATTTTGTCCCACTTGTTGTTGATTCTTCACAAAAAAATACAGTTGTATATCTTTATGTTTGAAGCCAGATATGTGGCAAAAGGTCGCAAAGTTCAAGGGGGCCGAGTACTTTCTCAGGCACTGTATTTATAGGAATGTCAATATATATTTATAGGAATGTCAATATATATTTATAGGAATGTCAATATATATTTATAGGAATGTCAATATATATTTGTAGGAATGTCAATATATATTTATATATATTTATAGGATGTCAATATATATTTATAGGGATGTCAATATATATTTATAGGAATGTCAATATATATTTATAGGAATGTCAATATATATTTATAGGGATGTCAATATATATTTATAGGAATGTCAATATATATTTAAAGGAATGTCAATATATATTTATATTTATAGGAATGTCAATATATATTTATAGGAATGTCAATATATATTTATAGGAATGTCAATATATATTTATAGGTATGTCAATATATATTTAAAGGAATGTCAATATATATTTATATTTATAGGAATGTCAATATATATTTATAGGAATGTCAATATATATTTATAGGAATGTCAATATATATTTATAGGAATGTCAATATATATTTATAGGTATGTCAATATATATTTATAGGAATGTCAATATATATTTATAGGAATGTCAATATATATTTAAAGGAATGTCTATATATATTTATATTTATAGGAATGTCAATATATATTTATAGGAATGTCAATATATATTTATAGGAATGTCAATATATATTTAAAGGAATGTCAATATATATTTATATTTATAGGAATGTCAATATATATTTATAGGAATGTCAATATATATTTATAGGAATGTCAAGATATATTTATAGGAATGTCAATATATATTTATAGGTATGTCAATATATATTTATAGGAATGTCAATATATATTTATAGGAATGTCAATATATATTTAAAGGAATGTCTATATATATTTATATTTATAGGAATGTCAATATATATTTATAGGAATGTCAATATATATTTATAGGAATGTCAATATATATTTAAAGGAATGTCAATATATATTTATATTTATAGGAATGTCAATATATATTTATAGGAATGTCAATATATATTTATAGGAATGTCAAGATATATTTATAGGAATGTCAATATATATTTATAGGAATGTCAATATATATTTATAGGAATGTCGAGGTATATTTATAGTAATGTCAAGATATATTTATAGGAATGTCAATATATATTTATAGGAATGTCAATATATATTTATAGGAATGTCAATATATATTTATAGGAATGTCAATATATATTTGTAGGAATGTCGTGGTATTCTTACCTGTCCCCAGACTAACTCTCCCAGTCCAAGGAAGGTACACCAGCCCCACTTCTCCAAATCCAGAGGAGTACAACTGAACGGCTTCCCTCCAAACTGTACGATCACAATCTGTAAACACACAGATAGGAAACGACATTACGAATCTGCATGATACCTTAGCATCAACACAAACACAGTGCTTGAATTGGGCCGGAAATCCATGGAGCTGAATGCCTGCACCTCAAGTTTCCTACCGCACACAGGAACCCCCCCACACACACACACAGACACACCCACAGACACCGACAACCACACACACACACACACACACACACACACACACACACACACACACACACCACACACACAGACACCAGACAACCACACACACACAGACACAGACAACCACACACACACACACACACACACACACACACACACACACACACACACACACACACCGACAATCACACACACACACACAGACACCGACAATCACACACACAGACACCGACAACCACACACACACACACACACACACACACACACACACACACACACACACACACACACACACACACACACACACACACACACACACACACACACACACACACACACACACACACACACACACACACGGGGAAATATAAAACATCCAAACCGAACAATATCTAGAATTACATCCAGACGTGAAATAATTCCCTCTTTGCTCCCAGCCGTATGTTTTCAAGGCTTCAGTGATCAGGATCCGTTTTGGTCTCTAGTATTGGACTAAGTATCAGGTCAGGAAAAGCTTCAGTAAGCTTCAAGTGCTACCCTTTCGCTGCGTCCCCAATGGAACCCTGTTCTCTATGTAGTGCACTACTTTAGACCAGGACCCATAGGGAATAGGGTGCACTACTTTACACCAGGACCCATAGGGAATGTTCCTACCTGGATGGCGAATGTTTCCTACCTGGATGGCGAATGTTTCCTACCTGGATGGAAAAGGTTCTTACCTGGATGGAGAAGGTTCTTACCTGGATGGAAAAGGTTCTTACCTGGATGGAAAAGGTTCTTACCTGGATGGAGAAGGTTCTTACCAGGATGGAGAAGATTCTTACCTGGATGGAGAAGGTTCTTACCTGGATCGCAAATGTCCCTCCCTGGGTGGCGAATGCTCCTACCTGGATCGCAAATGTTCCTACCTGGATTGCGAATGTTCCTACCTGGATGGCGAATGTTCCTACCTGGATGGCGAATGTTCCTACCTGGATTGCGAATGTTCCTACCTGGATGGCGAATGTTCCTACCTGGATGGCGAATGTTCCTACCTGGATGGCGAAGGTTCCGAAGACGATGGAACAGAAAATGGGGTTCCTGAAGATTCCGTCGAAGACGTTCCTCTCTCCGTGGATCTTCCTGGCGTTGATCTCATTGAATAGCTGCATGAGGACGAAGGTGTTGAAAATGATGGTGTAGTGTTCTGACGGAGGGGAGTGGAGAGGAGCGTGACGACCACTGTCTATGTCAAAGATCTGCTCACCTGAGATAGTGAGAAAGAGAAGGAAGAGATAGAGGTATAGAGAGAGAGCGAGAGAGAGAGAGAGAGAGAGAGAGAGAGAGAGAGAGAGAGAGAGGTATAGAGATGTTAAGCTGAAGTTTGTAGGGGCTAAAGTAAGCTGAAGTTTGTAGGGGCTAAACCGGGGCAAAACCGAACCATGAATTGCAGTTTCTCGCGGCCCATACACTACTTTCAGGGTGTAAAATCCTCAATTTTCCCATTTACAAGTGTCAACCTATACTTAAGATACTTTTGCTAAACTCTTAACACAGCAATTTTCTGCTCAAAACCAAATTCTGTTCATTAAATTCCAATTCTACATTTCAAAATGCAAAACCGTGGCTTCCAATGTCAGCATTGTTACGTGTTAATTGATATTCTGTGGAGAAAAGAAACATGAATTGTGTTAATTTGTGTTAATGGTCCACAACAGATGGATGTTGTGCTAATTGTGTTTAGAGTTTTAAAAATGTGACTACTGGTTGGACAAAGAATGTTAGCGAGATTGTAAAAAATGAAAGAGACCGAGGTGTTTCTTGTCCCGAAATCCCGCTTATCAGACAGGTTGAAGCCTGCTTGACAGAGATGCTAAGCTGCTCGCCATCAAGCTAACAAAGTTGGTACCAGAAGAGTTTTGAGCCCTCGTTGTCTGGAGAAGTAAATGAACGGTTCCAGTGCTCAAGAAGCTCTATCTTTGTTTCGGGACAAACCGGAAGACTCAGAGTTCCACTGGGGCAATTGTTATGAACTTGCCGAGGATTATAGGCTTGAGGTGGCTTCATTGATGACTCAGGTCGCCAGCCTATGTAAGAAACTGGGGGAAATGCAGAGAGGAATGTTTACATTTTCTCTGCCGGTGACTGGACGGCGCTCACGCTTGTTGGATGCATCTCCGCCTTGTTGTTTGTCGTTGCCCGGAGCTCCCACATCTGATAGTGGAGTAAAAAGAACACAGCAAGAGAAGCAAGACAATCAGCGGTCACCCATGGAAGCCAAAGACAGCGACTTCCCGCAAAGCAGTCTACACTCCCAGCAAGAGGCCCGGTACAAACAACTAATAGTTTTGCTGTCCTGGAGCCTGATTTTCCTGCAACCTAGTCACTGAGGGTGCCCGTGTCTACGCCAGGAGCAACGGGCTTAATTTATCCTGCCTCTCGACCGTCCATAAAGGGTTCTCTGAATCCTGAGAAGCGTGGGAGTCAGCGGATTTCCTCGTCCTTCTCGCCAGCCGTGATTCTGGACAGCTCCATGGTAAGAAATGTGACCGTTACTGATGCAAAAACAATGTCCTATCCCAGAGCTCGAGTAAATGACATCACTAAGCTGCTCCCGAATGTACTTCGTCAGGACATGGACATTGATTCTATCGTAGTCCATGTGGGTTTTAAAGACATTACGAAGGGCAGTTCTGAAAAGTTGATACTGGATATTAAAGAGTTGATTTTCTCTGCTAAACACTAACAAAATAGCCATCATATCTGGCCCTGTGCCCTCTCTGAATCGTGGCATTTAATGTTTTAGCAGGATTCCTTCTCTTCACAACTGGCTACGTGATTATTGCAGCTCAATGGGTGTAACATTTGTTGACAATTTTGATACATTTCGGAAACAAAACACGTTTTATAATATCTGACCAAATTATGAAAGACGAGCATTGTAATTTCAAATTCCGTAAAGTTAGTGTGGAAGAGGTGAAATAATGATTGTTGTCTTTCAACAAAGACAAACCACAGGGGTCTGACAACTTCGATGGAAAATTACTAATGTTGCCACTCCTATTTGCCATACCTTCAATTTAAGACTACTAGAACGTGTGTGCCCTCAGGCTTGGAGGGAAGCTAAAGTCATTCCACTACCCGGGCGGCAGGGTAGCCTAGTGGTTAGAGCGTTGGACTAATAACCGGAAAGCTGCAAGTTCAAAACCCGAGCTGACAAGGTACAAATCTGTCGTTCTGCCCCTGAACAGGCAGTTAACACACTGTTCCCAGGCTGTCATTGAAAATAAGAATTTGTTCTTAACTGACTTGCCTGGTTAAATAAAGGTATAAAAAAAATACCCAAGAATAGTAAAACACCCTTTACAGGCTCAAAAAGCTGACCAATCAGCCTGTTAATAAACATTTGGGAAAAAATGACCAGATACAAATGCTATTTTACTATAAACAAATAAACAACAGACTTTCAGCATGGAGGATATACAACAAATACACCACTTACACAAATGAGAGAAATTGATGATGCAAATATTGTGGGGGCTGTTTTGTTAGACTTCAGTGCCGCTTTTGACAATATCGATCATAGTCTGCTGCTGGCAAAACGTACAGTTGAAGTCGGAAGTTTACACCTTAGCCAAATACATTTAAACTCAGTTTTTACAATACCTGACATTTTAATCCCAGTAAAAAATTCCCTGTCTTAGATCAGTTAGGATCACCAATTTATTTTAGAATGTGAATTGTCAGAATAATAGTAGAGATATAGTATAGTAGAGAGATTTATTTCAGCATTTCTTTCATCACATTCCCAGTGGGTCAGAAGTTTACATAAACTCAATTAGTATTTGGTGCCATTGCCTTTAAATTGTTTAACTTGGGTCAAACGTTTCAGGTAGTCTTCCACAAGCTTCCCACAATCAGTTGGGTGAATTTTGTCCCATTCGTTATGACAGAGCTGGTGTAACTGAGTCAGGTTTGAAGGCCTCCTTGCTCGCACACGCTTTTTCAGTTCTGCCCACAAGTTTTCTATAGGATTGAGGTCAGGGCTTTGTGATGGTCACTCCAATATCTTGACTTTGTTGTCCTTATGCCATTTTGCCACAACTTCAGAAGTGTGCTTGGGGTCATTGTCCATTTGGAAGACCAAGCTTTAACTTCCTGACTGATGTCTTGAGATGTTGCTTCAATATATCCACATAATTGTCCTTCCTCAAGATGCCATTTATTTTGTGAAGTGCACCAGTCCCTCCTGTAGCAAAGCGCCCCCGCAACATGATGCTACAACGCTACAATGTGCGTCATGGTTGGGATGGTGTTCTTCGGCTTGCAAGTAGGGGCCTGAGGGCACACAGTCTATGAATGTATTGTACTGTATATATGTGCTAGTGGTGGAGTAGGGGCCTGAGGGCACACAGTCTATGAATGTATTGTACTGTATATATGTGGTAGTGGTGGAGTAGGGGCCTGAGGGCACACAGTCCATGAATGTATTGTACTGTATATATGTGCTAGTGGTGGAGTAGGGGCCTGAGGGCACACAGTCTATGAATGTATTGTACTGTATATATGTGCTAGTGGTGGAGTAGGGGCCTGAGGGCACACAGTCTATGAATGTATTGTATTGTATATATGTGCTAGTGGTGGAGTAGGGGCCTGAGGGCACACAGTCTATGAATGTATTGTACTGTATATATCAAATCAAATCAAATTTTATTTGTCACATACACATGGTTAGCAGATGTTAATGCGAGTGTAGCGAAATGCTTGTGCTTCTAGTTCCGACAATGCAGTAATAACCAACAAGTAATCTAACTCACAATTCCTAAACTACTGTCTTATACACAGTGTAAGGGGATAAAGAATATGTACATAAGGATATGTGAATGAGTGATGGTACAGAGCAGCATAGGCAAGATACAGTAGATGGTATCGAGTACAGTATATACATATGAGATGAGTATGTAAACAAAGTGGCATAGTTAAAGTGGCTAGTGATACATGTATTACATAAGGATGCAGTCGATGATATAGAGTACAGTATATACGTATGCATATGAGATGAATAATGTAGGGTAAGTAACATTATATAAGGTAGCATTGTTTAAAGTGGCTAGTGATATATTTACATAATTTCCCATCAATTCCCATTATTAAAGTGGCTGGAGTTGAGTCAGTGTCAGTGTGTTGGCAGCAGCCACTCAATGTTAGTGGTGGCTGTTTAACAGTCTGATGGCCTTGAGATAGAAGCTGTTTTTCAGTCTCTCGGTCCCAGCTTTGATGCACCTGTACTGACCTCGCCTTCTGGATGATAGCGGGGTGAACAGGCAGTGGCTTGGGTGGTTGATGTCCTTGATGATCTTTATGGCCTTCCTGTAACATCGGGTGGTGTAGGTGTCCTGGAGGGCAGGTAGTTTGCCCCCGGTGATGCGTTGTGCAGACCTCACTACCCTCTGGAGAGCCTTACGGTTGAGGGCGGAGCAGTTGCCGTACCAGGCGGTGATACAGCCCGCCAGGATGCTCTCGATTGTGCATCTGTAGAAGTTTGTGAGTGCTTTTGGTGACAAGCCAAATTTCTTCAGCCTCCTGAGGTTGAAGAGGTGCTGCTGCGCCTTCTTCACGATGCTGTCTGTGTGAGTGGACCAATTCAGTTTGTCTGTGATGTGTATGCCGAGGAACTTAAAACTTGCTACTCTCTCCACTACTGTTCCATCGATGTGGATAGGGGGTGTTCCCTCTGCTGTTTCCTGAAGTCCACAATCATCTCCTTAGTTTTGTTGATGTTGAGTGTGAGGTTATTTTCCTGACACCACACTCCGAGGGCCCTCACCTCCTCCCTGTAGGCCGTCTCGTCGTTGTTGGTAATCAAGCCTACCACTGTTGTGTCATCTGCAAACTTGATGATTGAGTTGGAGGTGTGTGTGGCCACGCAGTCGTGGGTGAACAGGGAGTACAGGAGAGGGCTCAGAACGCACCCTTGTGGGGCCCCAGTGTTGAGGATCAGCGGGGAGGAGATGTTGTTACCTACCCTCACCACCTGGGGGCGGCCCGTCAGGAAGTCCAGTACCCAGTTGCACAGGGCGGGGTCGAGACCCAGGGTCTCGAGCTTGATGACGAGCTTGGAGGGTACTATGGTGTTGAATGCCGAGCTGTAGTCGATGAACAGCATTCTCACATAGGTATTCCTCTTGTCCAGATGGGTTAGGGAAGTGTGCAGTGTGGTTGAGATTGCATCGTCTGTGGACCTATTTGAGCGGTAAGCAAATTGGAGTGGGTCTAGGGTGTCAGGTAGGGTGGAGGTGATATGGTCCTTGACTAGTCTCTCAAAGCACTTCATGATGACGGAAGTGAGTGCTACGGGCGGTAGTCATTTAGCTCAGTTACCTTAGCTTTCTTGGGAACAGGAACAATGGTGGCCCTCTTGAAGCATGTGGGAACAGCAGACTGGTATAGGGATTGATTGAATATGTCCGTAAACACACCAGCCAGCTGGTCTGCGCATGCTCTGAGGGCGCGGCTGGGGATGCCGTCTGGGCCTGCAGCCTTGCGAGGGTTAACACGTTTAAATGTTTTACTCACCTCGGCTGCAGTGAAGGAGAGACCGCATTTTTCCGTTGCAGGCAGTGTCAGTGGCACTGTATTGTCCTCAAAGCGGGCAAAAAAGTTATTGAGTCTGCCTGGGAGCAAGACATCCTGGTCCGTGACTGGGCTGGATTTCTTCCTGTAGTCCGTGATTGACTGTAGACCCTGCCACATGCCTCTTGTGTCTGAGCCGTTGAATTGGGATTCTACTTTGTCTCTGTACTGACGCTTAGCTTATTTGATAGCCTTACGGAGGGAATAGCTGCACTGTTTGTATTCAGTCATGTTACCAGACACCTTGCCCTGATTGAAAGCAGTGGTTCGCGCTTTCAGTTTCACGCGAATGCTGCCATCCATCCACTGTTTCTGGTTAGGGAATGTTTTAATCGTTGCTATGGGAACGACATCTTCAACGCACGTTCTAATGAACTTGCACACCGAATCAGCGTATTCGTCAATGTTGTTATCTGACGCAATACGAAACATGTCCCAGTACACGTGGTGGAAGCAGTCTTGGAGTGTGGAGTCAGCTTGGTCGGACCAGCGTTGGACAGACCTCAGCGTGGGAGCTTCTTTTTTAGCTTTTGTCTGTAGGCAGGTATCAGCAAAATGGAGTCGTGGTCAGCTTTTCCAAAAGGGGGGCGGGGCAGGACCTTATATGCGTCGCGGAAGTTAGAGTAACAGTGATCCAAGGTTTTTCCGCCGCTGGTTGCGCAATCGATATGATGATAAAATTTAGGGAGTCTTGTTTTCAGATTAGACTTGTTAAAATCCCCAGCAACAATGAATGCAGCCTCTGGATAAATGGTTTCCAGTTTGCAAAGAGTTAAATAAAGTTCGTTCAGAGCCATCGATGTGTCTGCTTGGGGGGGGGGATATATATGGCTGTGATTATAATCGAAGAGAATTCTCTTGGTAGATAATGCGGTCTACATTTGATTGTGAGGAATTCTAAATCAGGTGAACAGAAGGATTTGAGTATATGTGCTAGTGGTGGAGTAACGGCCTGAGGGCACACAGTCTATGAATGTATTGTACTGTATATATGTGGACGGCCTTCATTTTTCTGGACCCTGGATTCCAGAACACATAAACTACCTGTGGTCTAGATGTCAAACTCACTGCCTTTAGATTCCAGAACACATAAACTAGCTGTGGACTAGATGTCCTTAAGATTCCAGAACACATAAACTAGCTGTGGACTAGATGTCTAGCCTTTAGATTCCAGAACACATAAACTACCTGTGGTCTAGATGTCAAACTCACTGCCTTTAGATTCCAGAACACATAAACTAGCTGTGGACTAGATGTCTAACCTTTAGATTCCAGAACACATAAACTAGCTGTGGACTAGATGTCTAGCCTTTAGATTCCAGAACACATTATCTAGCTGTGGATTAGATGTCTAACCCGCTGCCTTTAGATTCCAGAACACATAAACTAGCTGTGGACTAGATGTCTAACCTTTAGATTCCAGAACACATAAACTAACCCGATGAACACATAAACTAGCTGTGGACTAGATGTCTAACCTTTAGATTCCAGAACACATAAACTAGCTGTGGACTAGATGTCTAAACTTTAGATTCCAGAACACATAAACTAGATTTGGTCTAGATGTCTAACCTTTAGATTCTCGAACACATAAACTAGCTGTGGTCTAGATGTCAAACCTTTAGATTCCAGAACACATAAACTAGCTGTGGACTAGATGTCAAACCTTTAGATTCCAGAAATAATAAACTAGCTGTGGACTAGATGTCAAACCTTTAGATTCCAGAACACATAAACTAGATTTGGTCTAGATGTCTAACCTTTAGATTCTAGATGTGTCTAACCTTTAGATTCCAGAACACATAAACTAGATGTGGACTAGATGTCTAACCTTTAGATTCCAGAACACATTATCTAGCTGTGGACTAGATGTCTAACCTTTAGATTCCAGAACACATAAACTAGCTGTGGACTAGATGTCTAAACTTTAGATTCCAGAACACATAAACTAGATTTGGTCTAGATGTCTAACCTTTAGATTCCAGAACACATACACTAGCTGTGGACTAGATGTCTAACCTTTAGATTCTAGAACACATAAACTAGCTGTTGTCTAGATGTCTAACCTTTAGATTCCAGAACACATAAACTAGCTGTGGACTAGATGTCTAACCTTTAGATTCCAGAACACATTATCTAGCTGTGGACTAGATGTCTAACCTTTAGATTCCAGAACACATTATCTAGCTGTGGACTAGATGTCTAACCTTTAGATTCCAGAACACATAAACTAGCTGTGGACTAGATGTCTAACCTTTAGATTCTAGAACACATAAACTAGCTGTGGACTAGATGTCTAACCTTTAGATTCCAGAACACATAAACTAGCTGTGGACTAGATGTCTAACCTTTAGATTCCAGAACACATAAACTAGATTTGGTCTAGATGTCTAACTTTAGATTCTAAACTGGCTGGACTAGATGTCTAACCTTTAGATTCCAGAACACATAAACTAGCTGTGGACTAGATGTCTAACCTTTAGATTCCAGAACACATAAACTAGATTTGGTCTAGATGTCTAACCTTTAGATTCTAGAACACATAAACTAGCTGTGGTCTAGATGTCTGACCTGCTGCCTTTAGATTCCAGTACACATAAACTGGGTTCCATTCTAGCCCACTGTTATTCCAGCGCACCTTTGTCCATCCTCTCTCTCTCTACTGTCCAATAAATATCCAAAAGGAGAGGACTGGGAAAATATAATGACGTACCAACGAACAGAAGGGAGAAGATGATGACCAGCTGATAGATGCCATGTCCCAGGATGTTCTTGGTCATGGTGCTGGAGATCAGCGGTTTGTTGCGTCCGTACGGCTTCCTCATCAGCAGGGCCTCGGTGGGGGCTCCGTTGCCAGGGCCAGTGATGCAAAGGTGTCCATTATCAAGTTCACCCACAGCATCTGGACCGCCTTCAGGGAGAATCCTACAGGGAACACACAGGCTGGTTAACATTAGAGACTACAGATGAAACAACTGGACTGTCGTCAGGGTACTGTCATCAGAGAATCCTACAGGGAACACACAGAGATTGTCTTAGAGACACAGTTCTGCCAGAGAACACATTAGATATCAGAATCAGCTTCAGATCCCAGAGTGGTTCATAGTTATGCTATGGATACATTTCTACAAATCAGCTTCCGATCCCAGCGGTTAATGGTTATACTATGTTTCTACAATGGTACAAAGACATACAGGTTTGGTTTCTATTTCACAGGATCGATTAAAACTCTTAACTCCAGCTCCAGTGTCACAGTCATTGCCAACCAATGGAATGGCACGCTAAAACGTGTTCCTCCAAAGGGGGTACAATGCAGGGATGTCCCCTGTCACCCTCACTGTTCATTCTGATTACACTGCTGAGCATGACCTGTGTGATGCAGCAGGCCCCAGTGAAGGCCACTATGACAGCCACCATGTTGACAGTCAGCTGTGTGTTTATTACCTGTGTGATGCAGGCCCCAGTGAAGGCCACTATGACAGCCACCATGTTGACAGTCAGCTGTGTGTTTATTACCTGTGTGATGCAGGCCCCAGTGAAGGCCACTATGACAGCCACCATGTTGACATTCAGCTGTGTGTTTATTACCTGTGTGATGGAGGCCCCAGTGAAGGCCACTATGACAGCCACCATGTTGACAGTCAGCTGTGTGTTTATTACCTGTGTGATGCAGGCCCCAGTGAAGGCCACTATGACAGCCACCATGTTGACAGTCAGCTGTGTGTTTATTACCTGTGTGATGCAGGCCCCAGTGAAGGCCACTATGACAGCCACCATGTTGACAGTCAGCTGTGTGTTTATTACCTGTGTGATGGAGGCCCCAGTGAAGGCCACTATGACAGCCACCATGTTGACAGTCAGCTGTGTGTTTATTACCTGTGTGACGCAGGCCCCAGTGAAGGCCACTATGACAGCCACCATGTTGACAGTCAGCTGTGTGTTTATTACCTGTGTGATGCAGGCCCCAGTGAAGGCCACTATGACAGCCACCATGTTGACAGTCAGCTGTGTGTTTATTACCTGTGTGATGCAGGCCCCAGTGAAGGCCACTATGACAGCCACCATGTTGACAGTCAGCTGTGTGTTTATTACCTGTGTGATGCAGGCCGCAGTGAAGGCCACTATGACAGCCACCATGTTGACAGTCAGCTGTGTGTTTATTACCTGTGTGATGCAGGCCCCAGTGAAGGCCACTATGACAGCCACCATGTTGACAGTCAGCTGTGTGTTTATTACCTGTGTGATGCAGGCCCCAGTGAAGGCCACTATGACAGCCACCATGTTGACAGTCAGCTGTGTGTTTATTACCTGTGTGATGCAGGCCCCAGTGAAGGCCACTATGACAGCCACCATGTTGACAGTCAGCTGTGTGTTTATTACCTGTGTGATGCAGGCCCCAGTGAAGGCCACTATGACAGCCACCATGTTGACAGTCAGCTGTGTGTTTATTACCTGTGTGATGCAGGCCCCAGTGAAGGCCACTATGACAGCCACCATGTTGACAGTCAGCTGTGTGTTTATTACCTGTGTGATGCAGGCCCCAGTGAAGGCCACTATGACAGCCACCATGTTGACAGTCAGCTGTCTGTTTATTACCTGTGTGATGCAGGCCCCAGTGAAGGCCACTATGACAGCCACCATGTTGACAGTCAGCTGTGTGTTTATTACCTGTGTGATGCAGGCCCCAGTGAAGGCCACTATGACAGCCACCATGTTGACAGTCAGCTGTGTGTTTATTACCTGTGTGATGCAGGCCCCAGTGAAGGCCACTATGACAGCCACCATGTTGACAGTCAGCTGTGTGTTTATTACCTGTGTGATGCAGGCCCCAGTGAAGGCCACTATGACAGCCACCATGTTGACAGTCAGCTGTGTGTTTATTACCTGTGTGATGCAGGCCCCAGTGAAGGCCACTATGACAGCCACCATGTTGACAGTCAGCTGTGTGTTTATTACCTGTGGAGATGCAGGCCCCAGTGAAGGCCACTATGACAGCCACCATGTTGACAGTCAGCTGTGTGTTTATTACCTGTGTGATGCAGGCCGCAGTGAAGGCCACTATGACAGCCACCATGCTGACAGTCAGCTGTGTGTTTATTACCTGTGTGATGCAGGCCCCAGTGAAGGCCACTATGACAGCCACCACGTTGACAGTCAGCTGGAACTGGAGGAACTTGGAGATGCTGTCGAAGACATCACAGCCTTCACTATGCTACTGAAGTTAAACCTGCATATGATGTCAGACGCCTCCTGGCCACGTCTGTACCGGCTGAACCCTGCAGAGAGAAGAGGAATGGTTTAATACCAGCTGAACCCTGCAGAGAGGAGAGGAATGGTTTAATACTGGCTGAACCCTGCAGAGAGAGAGGAATGGTTTAATACTGGCTGAACCCTGCAGAGAGGCGAGGAATGGTTTAATACTGGCTGAACCCTGCAGAGAGGAGAGGAATGGTTTAATACCAGCTGAACCCTGCAGAGAGGAGAGGAATGGTTTAATACTGGCTGAACCCTGCAGAGAGGAGAGGAATGGTTTAATACTGGCTGAACCCTGCAGAGAGAAGAGGAATGGTTTAATACTGGCTGAACCCTGCAGAGAGGAGAGGAATGGTTTAATACCGGCTGAACCCTGCAGAGAGGAGAGGAATGGTTTAATACTGGCTGAACCCTGCAGAGAGAAGAGGAATGGTTTAATACTGGCTGAACCCTGCAGAGAGAAGAGGAATGGTTTAATACTGGCTGAACCCTGCAGAGAGGAGAGGAATGGTTTAATACCAGCTGAACCCTGCAGAGAGGAGAGGAATGGTTTAATACTGGCTGAACCCTGCAGAGAGAAGAGGAATGGTTTAATACCGGCTGAACCCTGCAGAGAGAAGAGGTATGGTTTAATACAAGCTGAACCCTGCAGAGAGGAGAGGAATGGTTTAATACTGGCTGAACCCTGCAGAGAGAAGAGGAATGGTTTAATACCGGCTGAACCCTGCAGAGAGAAGAGGTATGGTTTAATACTGGCTGAACCCTGCAGAGAGAAGAGGAATGGTTTAATACTGGCTGAACCCTGCAGAGAGAAGAGGAATGGTTTAATACTGGCTAACCCTGCAGAGAGAAGAGGAATGGTTTAATACTGGCTGAACCCTGCAGAGAGAAGAGGAATGGTTTAATACCGGCTGAACCCTGCAGAGAAGAGGAATGGTTTAATACCAGCTGAACCCTGCAGAGAGAAGAGGAATGGTTTAATACTGGCTGAACCCTGCAGAGAGAAGAGGAATGGTTTAATACCGGCTGAACCCTGCAGAGAGAAGAGGTATGGTTTAATACTGGCTGAACCCTGCAGAGAGAAGAGGAATGGTTTAATACCGGCTGAACCCTGCAGAGAGAAGAGGAATGGTTTAATACCGGCTAAACCCTGCAGAGAGAAGAGGTATGGTTTAATACCGGCTGAACCCTGCAGAGAGGAGAGGAATGGTTTAATACCGTCTGAACCCTGGAGAAAGAGAGGTATGGTTTAATACCAGCTGAACCCTGCAGAGAGAAGAGGTATGGTTTAATACCGGCTGAACCCTGCAGAGAGAAGAGGTATGGTTTAATACCGTCTGAACCCTGCAGAGAGGAGAGGTCTGGTTTAATACCGGCTGAACCCTGCAGAGAGAGAAAAGGTCTGGTTTAATACTGGCTGAACCCTGCAGAGAGAAGAGGTATGGTTTAATACCGGCTGAACCCTGCAGAGAGAAGAGGTATGGTTTAATACCGGCTGAACCCTGCAGAGAGAGAGAAGTATGGTTTAATACTGGCTGAACCCTGCAGAGAGAAGAGGTCTGGTTTAATACCGGCTGAACCCTGCAGAGAGAAGAGGTATGGTTTAATACCAGCTGAACCCTGCAGAGAGAGAAAAGGTATGGTTTAATACCGGCTGAACCCTGCAGAGAGAAGAGGTATGGTTTAATACCATGGCTGAATCCTGGAGAGAGAAGAGGTATGGTTTAATACCGGCTGTACCCTGCAGAGAGAAGAAGTATGGTTTAATACCGGCTGAACCCTGCAGAGATATAAGTGGTATTATTGTGGAAGTGGAAACGTCTGGAACAAAACGGAGAGAGAAAAGGTCTCAACCCGGAGTACGCTGCACAACAGGTTTGGTTTCTATTTCACAGGATCGATGAAAACCCTCCAGCTCCAGTGTCACAGTTTGCCAACCAATGGAATGGCACGCCTGTTCAAAGGGGGTACAATGCAGGGATGTCCTTGTCACCCTCACTGTTCATTCTGATTACACTGCTGAGCATGACCTGTGTGATGCAGCAGGCCCCAGTGAAGGCCACCACTACAGAACAGGACCACTGAGTGCTGAAGTCTGTCCTCTGTTGCAACAGTCACTGCAGAGTTCCAAAACTGCCTCAAAGCCACATCAGCACAATGGCTGTTAGAGCATCATGAAATGGGTTTCCATGGCCGAGCAGCCACAAACCTGCCTCAGATCACCATATGAGTGGTGTAATACCGGTTCCAATCATACCACCATCCAGAGAGAAATCTGGTTTGGTTTAATAACGGCCCCAATGCATAGTGCCAACTGCAGAGAGAAGAGGTATGGTTTTTTAATACCGGCTGAACCCTGCAGAGAGAAGAGGTATGGCTTTAATACAAGCTAAACCCTGTGCAACTTTGAGAAGAGTTTGGAGAAGGTCCTTAATGTTTCAGCATGAAATGCTCCCTGCAGAAGAAGAGGTATGGTCCATTAATACTGGCTGAACACTGCATTTGAACTCCTTTGGGATGATTTAAGTCATTTAGACAGGCCTAATTAACATCAGAGCGACTTAACAATGCTCTTATGGCTGTTATGACAGCAATGTTCCAACATCTAGTGGAAAGCCTTCCCAGAAGAGTGGAGGCTGTTATAGCAGCATGGTTCCTAAATCAAGTGGAAAGCCTTCCCAGAAGAGTGGAGGATGTTATAGCAGCAATGTTCCAACATCTAGTGAAAGCCTTCCCAGAAGAGTGGAGGATGTTATAGCAGCATGGTTCCTAAATCAAGTGGAAAGCCTTCCCAGAAGAGTGGAGGCTGTTATAGCAGCAATGTACCAACATCTAGTGGAAAGCCTTCCAAGAAGAGTGGAGGCTGTTATAGCAGCAATGCTCCTACATCTAGTGGAAGCCTTCCCAGAAAAGTGGAGGATGTTATAGCAGCAATGTTCCAACATCTAGTGGAAAGCCTTCCCAGAAGAGTGGAGGATGTTATAGCAGCATGTTCCAACATCTAGTTGAAAGCCTTCCCAGAACAAACAATAGTGGGAAAATGTTATGAGTCAGCAAACTGTTCCTCCATCTAGTGGAAAGCCTTCCAAAAGAAAGGAGGTTGTTATAGCAGCAATTTCCAGATTATTCTAGCAATGGAAAGCCTTCCCACATAGTAGTGGAGGATGTTATAGCAAACATGGTTCCTAGATTATAGTCAAAAAGCCTTCCCAGAAGAGTGGAGGATGCTATAGCAGCAATGTTCCAACATCTAGTGGAAAGCCTTCCCAGAAAAGTGGTGATTATAATAGCATATTTTATTTATTTTTTAAGCCTTCCCAGAAGATGGTAGGCAATTATAGCAGCAAAGGTTGACCAACTCCACAGACAAAGGTTGAAAGTCATGCGTCCTCCGATACACAACCCAACCAAGCCGCACTGCTTCTTAACACAGCGCGCATCCAACCCGGAAGCCAGCCGCACCAATGTGTCAGAGGAAACACCGTGCACATGGCAACCTTGGTCAGCGTGCACTGCGCCCAGCCGCCACAGGAGTCACTGGTGCGTGATGAGACAAGGATTTCCCTACTGGCCAAACCCTCCCTAACCCAGACGACGCTAGCCCACGGACCTCCTGGTCACGGCCGGTTACGACAGAGCCTGGGCGCGAACCCAGAGTCTCTGGTGGCGCTGCAGTACAGCGACCTTGACCACTGCGCCACCCGGGAGGCCCTGACTGAGATAATTGATCCCGTTTAAGAGCAGAAACTTTAAAACAAACACTTTATTCAAATATAATCCTACTAATATTTAATTTGTTTCACAATGGCATGGAAGGATTCCTATTCCTGATCATGAAACAGCAAAAAGAGCAGAAATCATCTGCTATTGAAGAGAGAGAACAAACAAAAACAGACAGTTAGTGCTGTTTTGGAGAAACGTAAACATGTCTACATTGTTCCCCAACATCTTTAAATATATTTTTATTAATATATCTTTAATAAATAGGAATATAAATGTAGACATTTACTGCACTGCTGTGTACTGTCTGACTCCGCTGTACTGCACACGTTGAAATAAGTTAGGTGTCCTCCGTCACATCACAAAGTAATCACTATCGACGACGGCTGTGATTCGTCAGTCATAGAAGATACTATCACAATATCACCTAAGTACGAATATTTAGTCATTCATTATTCTGATTTGGGGAAATAAAAGTGTGCAAACTCATCCCAAAAATGTAAATATAGTTACAGATATGGAGATTCAGATAACGAAATAAACATAATTTAGTTATTCCTTATTTTATATGTGAATCGAGCACCATCATATTGTACTGCATGTGCATTGCAGTGATCTGAAATGCAATGTCACAGTATTTCCGATTGTGTTTATCCCATCTGTCCACTAGGGGCAGGCCTGTTCCACTGTATCTACAGCAGGGCTGGTGGGGTTACAGTGTAGTGGTGAGGATGCTGCGTGGGTTATACCAGGACATGTCAAGGTTACTACAGTGAGTCATAGTAGTTGTCGCTAGCGGCAGGGTGGCAGGGTAGCCTAGTGGATAGAGTGTAGACGAGTAACCGGAAGGCTGCAAGTTCAAACCCCTGAGCTGACAAGGTACAAATCTGTCGTTCTGCCCCTGAACAGGCAGTTAACCCACTGTTCCTAGGCTGTCATTGAAAATAAGAATTTGCTCTTAACTGACTTGCCTGGTTAAATAAAGGTAAAATAACAATTTTTAATGAATAAAGAGAGAGACAATAAAAAATAGCTGTAATGCTACATGAATCATAGTAGTTGTAGCTAGCTGTAATGCTACATCTGTCATAGTAGTTGTAGTTAGCTGTAATGCTACATGAATCATCATAGTAGTTGTAGTTAGCTGTAATGCTACATCTGAATCATAGTAGTTGTAGTTAGCTGTAATGCTACATCTGTCATAGTAGTTGTAGTTAGCTGTAATGCTACATGAATCATAGTAGTTGTAGTTAGCTGTAATGCTACATCTGTCGCTAATGCTACATGAATCATCATAGTAGTTGTAGCTAGCAATGAATCATCATAGTAAGTTGTAATGCTACATCTGTCATAGTAGTTGTAGCTGTAATGCTACATGAGTTAGCTGTAATGCATGAATCATAGTAGTTGTAGTTAGCTGTAATGCTACATGAATCATAGAAGTTGTAGTTAGCTGTAATGCTACATGTCATAGTAGTTGTAGTTAGCTGTAATGCTACATCTGTCATAGTAGTTGTAGTTAGCTGTAATGCTACATGAATCATAGTAGTTGTAGTTAGCTGTAATGCTACATGAATCATAGTAGTTGTAGTTAGCTGTAATGCTACATGTCATAGTAGTTGTATCATGCTAGCAATGCTACATCTGTCATAGTAGTTGTAGCAAGCTGTAATGCTACATGTCATAGTAGTTGTATCTAGCTGTAATGCTACATCTGTCATAGTAGTTGTAGCTAGCTGTAATGCTACATCTGTCATAGTAGTTGTAGCTAGCTGTAATGCTACAGCTGTCTGTCATAGTAGTCATAGTAGCTAGCTGTAATGCTACAGCTGTCATAGTAGTTGTAGCTAGCTGTAATGCTACAGCTGTCATAGTAGTTGTATCTAGCTGTAATTCTACATCTGTCATAGTAGTTGTAGTGAGCTGTAATGCTACATCTGTCATAGTAGTTGTAGCTAGCTAAGTGTCAATGCTGATAGGAACAGCTTTTCCATTCAAATTTTACGTTAACATTAGAATTACTCTACAATACTGATGACGGATCAGCTACTTGAGAGTTACTATCATCTATGGTGTTGTTGTGGTGTTGGTGTGGGGGCTGTGCTTTGGGAAAGTGGGTGGGGTTATATCCTTCTTGTTTGGTCCTGTCCGGGGTATCATCGGATGGGGCCACAGTGTCTCCTGACCCCTCCTGTCTCAGCCTCCAGTATTTATGCTGCAGTAGTTTATGTGTCGGGGGCTGGGGTCAGTTTGTTATATCTGGAGTACTTCTCCTGTCCTCTCCGGTGTCCTGTGTGAATCTAAGTATGCTCTCTCCAATTATTTCTTTCTCTTTCTTTCTCTCTCGGAGGACCAGGGCCCTAGGACCATGCCTCAGGACTACCTGACAAGATGACTCCTTGCTGTCCCCAGTCCACCTGGCCGTGCTGCTGCTCCAGTTTCAACTGTTCTGCCTAATTATTATTGGACCATGCTGGTCATTTATGAACATTTGAACATCTTGCCTGCTGCTGCTCCAGGTTCAACTTTTCTGCCTGCGGAAACCCTGACCTGTTCACCGGACGTGCTACCTGTCCCAGACCTGCTGTCCAGAGACAGCAGGAGTGGTAGAGATACTCTGAATGACCGGCTATGAAAAGCCAACTGACATTTACTCCTGAGGTGCTGACTTGCTGTACCCTTGACAACTACTGTGATTATTATTATTTGACCATGCTGGTCATTTATGAACACCATGTTCTGTTATAATCTCATCCTGGCAAAGCCAGAAGAGGACTGGCCACCACTCATAGCCTGGTTCCTCTCTAGGTTTATAATCTCCACCCAGCACAGCCAGAAGAGGACTGGCCACCCCTCATAGACTGGTTCCTCTCTAGGTTTATAATCTCCACCCCACATAGCCTGGTTCCTCTCTAGGTTTATAATCTCCACCCGGCACAGACAGAAGAGGACTGGCCACCCCATAGCCTGGTTCCTCTCCAGGTTTATAATCTCCACCCAGCACAGCCAGAAGAGGACTGGCCACCCCTCATAGACTGGTTCCTCTCTAGGTTTATAATATCTCCACCCCACATAGCCTGGTTCCTCTCTAGGTTTATAATCTCCACCCGGCACAGTCAGAAGAGGACTGGCCACCCCACATAGCCTGGTTCCTCTCTAGGTTTTGGCCTTTCTAGGGAGTTTTTCCTAACCACCGTGCTTCTACACCTGCATTGCTTGCTGTTTGGGGTTTTAGGCTGGGTTTCTGTACAGCACTTTGAGATATCAGCTGATGTAAGAAGGGCTATATAAATACGTTTGATTGATTGATTGATTAATTATTGTGGTGTGTTGGGGTGTTGTTGTGGTGGTGTTGTGGTATATTGTGGTGTGGTGTGCTGTGGTGTGCTGTGGTGCAGTACGGTACAGTAAGGTAGATGCATTATGCCTCCAGCCCCAGGTCCTACCATGGCAAAGCCCACATCAGCCTTCTTCAGGGCTGGTCCATCGTTAGTCCCGTCTCCTGTCACCGCCACCACTTGTCTCTGGTCTGTCAAGCAGCTGTCTATGATGCCTAGAGGACAACACACAGGGGTTCAGTTCAGATGAACAGAATACAGTAGAGAGGAGTGGAAGTGGGGCCGCTCTCTCACCTTTAACCAGTGTGTGTTTATCAGTAGGGGAGGATCTAGCCAGGACTCGCAGTTTAGGCCACACCTTGTCCATGCGCTCCTGCTCAACCTACAGAGGAGAAGGTACATGTACATCTATCAGAACCTTAAGGTATTTTATCTATGTTCATCTATCAGAACCTATGTTCATCTATCAGAACCTGGGTCTTTTATCTGTGTTTCCTGAGATCTTCCTAATATGGAGTTGCACCCCCCTCCCCCCACCAACTGCAAATAACATATTATAAAAACTGTTGAGCGTGAAAACCCCAGAAATAAGGGATCATAGCTCTCATCTGAGAGATGCACAAGAGCACTGTACCTCTTCTCTCTCTCTCTCTCTCTGTCTGTCTGTCTCTCTCTCTCTCTCTCTCTCTCTCTCTGCTCTCTGTCTCTCTGTCTCTCTCTCTCTCTCTCTCTCTCTCTCTCTGTCTGTCTCTCTCTTTCTCTCTCTTTCTGTCTCTCTTTCTCTGTCTCTCTCTCTGTCTCTTTTCTCTTTCTTTCTCTGTCTCTCTCTCTGTCTCTTTATCTTTCTCTCTCTCTCTCTCTCTCTCGCTCTCTCTCTCTCTCTCTCTCTCTCTCTCTCTCTGCTGCAGCATACCTCTCCCTTCTCGTTGCGGATCCTCCTGTTGAACTCCTTTCCATCGATACAGAGGAAGTCTTCTCCAGGGTGGATGATGCCACACTTGATGGCGATGGCCCTGGCCGTGTTGATGTTGTCACCTGTCACCATGCGCACCGTGATTCCCGCACGCTGGCACCTTATAATGGCATCTGGTACCTGCAGGGCACACGCAGACGATATGACGTTTACCCTATTTACATGGTAAATCCAAACTGACTAACAACACAGTGAGTGTTTTTATTTGAATATAAAATGGCCCCAACAGGAATTGAACCCACGACCCTGTCATTATTACTGCCATGTAACTACCAATTAATTCACACAGGATGCAAACAAGCACACACACGCATGCACAAACGCACGCACACTCACACACTACGTTCAGTTCACTGTGGGCTATCTTTCCTCTACAAAGCAACACATCCTGCCTCGCTGGCACCATCACAGGAGAACCAACGGTAGAGCAACACATCCTGCCTCGCTGGCACCATCACAGGAGAACCAATGGTAGAGCAACACATCCTGCCTCGCTGGCACCATCACAGGAGAACCAACGGTAAAGCAACACATCCTGCCTCGCTGGCACCATCACAGGAGAACCAACGGTAAAGCAACACATCCTGCCTCGCTGGCACCATCACAGGAAACCAACGGTAGAGCAACACATCCTGCCTCACTGGCACCATCGCAGGAGAACCAACGGTAGAGCAACACATCCTGCCTCGCTGGCACCATCACAGGAAAACCAACGGTAGAGCAACACATCCTGCCTCACTGGCACCATCGCAGGAGAACCAACAGTAGAGCAACACATCCTGCCTCGCTGGCACCATCACAGGAGAACCAACAGTAGAGCAACACATCCTGCCTCGCTGGCACCATCGCAGGAGAACCAACAGTAGAGCAACACATCCTGCCTCGCTGGCACCATCACAGGAGAACCAACGGTAGAGCAACACATCCTGCCTTGCTGGCACCATCACAGGAGAACCAAATCATTTAGAGCATCAGCTGCAGCTGGTGTTGTGGAGGAGGAGCGTTACGTGTGTGTGTGTGTGTGTGTGTGTGTACACTGCTGCTAAAATGATTATTGATTAGATGTAGCACCACGATTACACTGCTGTTCATTGATTATTGATTGGCATTACTGGGATTCTCTGCCTCTGACCCTATTATGGGGGCTGAGTCACTGGCTTGCTAGTGCTTTTCTTGCCGTCCCTTGGAGGAGTTCATCACGTCATGACAGATATTTTTTTGCTATTCTCGACTTGAGTGGGTTGAGGTGATTGAGGTGAACTTCCTGTATGGACTTGCGCCCTCTCGGGTTCAAACCGTGGCGGAGAGATCTTTGTGGGCAACACTCAGCCGTGTCTCAGGATGGTAAGTTGGTGGTTGAAGATATCCCTCTAGTGGTGTGGGGGCTGTGCTTTGGCAAAGTGGGTGGGGGTATATCTTGCCTGGTTGGCTGTACTGTACTGTTGGGTGACTTCTTTAAAAATGTAACCTTTATTTTAACTAGGCAAGTCAAATCAAATCAAATGTTATTTGTTATATACACATGGCTAGCAGATGTTAATGCGAGAGTAGCGAAATGCTTGTGCTTCTAGTTCCGACCATGCAGTAAGGTTCTGGGGAGGTTCTGGGCAGAGTGAAGGTCCTGGGGAAAGTGGCTGGAGACTTCTTCCTCTCTGGGTTAGCACCCGACTTAGGGAAAGGGTGAGGACCTGGAGAGAGTATTATAATAATATAATGTTACTGTTGCTCTGTTGGTAAGTATAATGGTGAAGGTCCTGGGTAGAATGGTTGTAATCAAATCATCAAATCAAATTTTAGGCAAGTCAAATCAAATCAAATTTTATTTGTCACATACACATGGTTAGCAGATGTTAATGCGAGTGTAGCGAAATGTTTGTGCTTCTAGTTCCGACAATGCAGTAATAACCAACAAGTAATCTAACTAACAATTCCTAATCTACTGTCTTATACACAGTGTAAGGGGATAAAGAATATGTACATAAAGATATATGAATGAGTGATGGTACAGAGCAGCATAGGCAAGATACAGTAGATGGTATCGAGTACATATATACATATGAGATGAGTATGTAAACAAAGTGGCATAGTTAAAGTGGCTAGTGATACATGTATTCCATAAAGATGCAGTAGATGATATAGAGTACAGTATATACGTACACATATGAGATGAATAATGTAGGGTATGTAAACATTATATTAGGTAGCATTGTTTAAAGTGGCTAGTGATATGTGTTCTCTGTTTGTCTGTTGCCAGGTCATTTTGCCAGGTCGTTTTGTTTGTTAAAGCTTACCAGCATTTTTCCCTTGCTCCTGTCTTTTCTATAGTACCTGTTTTCTAGTTTTCCCGGTTTTGACCGTTCTGCCTGCCCTTACCCTGAGCCTTCCTGCTGTCCTGTACCTTGTCCCACCACACTGGATTATTGACCCTGCCCTGACCCTGAGACTGCCTGCCGTTTTGTACCTTTTGTACTCTGATCTGGATTACTGAGCTCTGCCTGCCCTGACCCTGAGATTGCCTGCCGTTCTGTACCTTTTGTACTCTGATCTGGATTACTGACCTCTGCCTGCCCTTGACCTGTCGTTTTGCCCCTTGTTCTAATAATACACATGTGTTACTTTGACATTTGTTACAGGGTCTTCCCTAAAACGTGATAGTAGGAACTGGCCATGACCGACCCAGCAGACTCAGACCAGCTCCACAATGCTGTCTCACTGCAAGGAGCAACCATTGGACGACACGAGGATGTACTGCAAATTCTTATGGAGGGACTCCCTGAAAGACTGCCATGACCAGGAGTGCAAAACTTTGCTGGAGCAATTCCACGGATTCCCCACTGGGCAGCGGGTCAAACCCATAATCTCCCAGTCTACCCCAGTGTCCCGAAAACCCCACATACCTCCTCCAGAGCGCGACACTGGAGATTTCCGAACCTTCCGGGCTTTTCTCCCAGTGCCTCCACATTTTGAGCTGCAGCTTTCTTTGTTCCCCTCAGACCGCTCGAGGATAGCGTACATCATAACGCTGATGTCCGGGAGGGCACTCGCCTGGGCCACGGCGGTGTGGGAGCAACAGTCGGCCATCTGCCTCCAGTCTAGAGGAGTTTGTGACGGAAGTTCGGGAAGGTGTTTGATTCTCGGTTGTAAGCTGCTCCAAGACTACGTCAAGGCTCCCGTAATGTGGCAGACTAGGCAGTGTATTTTCGCACGTTGGTAGCTGAGAGTGCCTGGAACCCATTATTATCAGAGGTGGTCAAAGATGAGCTTGCAGCCTGGGAACTGACCATCCGGATCGATGGGCGGCATCGAGAATGTAGATGATAATCTGTGCCTTGTCTCCTTGTTCACCCTCTCCCTTGTTCGCCTCGAATCCCACCTTGCCTCCGAAGATTCCCAGAAACTTTTGAAGTCTGTCCGAGTAAACCCGACGACGTCACCCGAGTTCTCTCAGGAATCACTGAGGGCTGCTGACTTCGCCTCCTCCGGAGTCCAGGCAGGACTAGATTGACTGAGCGCATACTTTGACTCCACACCCAGAGCTGTCTATATTGTGGAGCTACGGGACATTTCGCAGCTAATTGCTAATTGCCCATTCTCAAACCGGTCTCATCAAGAAGGGGGCAAGTCCTTTGGTGGGTCTAATGGAGAACTTTTCCTCTCCCCTTACTCGTGTCCCTTTCCATGCCATCCTGCTCTGGGGAACCAGTAGAAATCTCTCTGGGTACACATCAATTCTTGGGCCGATGAGTTTTTTGTTTGCTACCCTGGCCTCCGAGCTGGGCATCCCCACTCAGCCCCTCTCCATTCCCATGGACGGGTCACTCACAATACCACTCGGGTGTCAGGGAATCACAGCGAGGCAATCCAATTTATGCTGATTAAGTCTCCTCCGGTTCCCATGGTACTGGGATTCTCTTGGCTTCAGCAACACAATCCCATCATAGACTGGACTGCTGGTGCCATTATACGCTGGAGCCCATTCTGCCACACCAATTGCCTGGAAGTCAGCGCACGTCTTCCTGTGGGCTTGGAAGTTGCCCCGGACCTCTCCGCCATTCCCGCGGAGTACCAGGACCTCCGAAAGGTGTTCAGTAAGATTCGGGCTACTTAGCTTCTGCCGCACTGACCATATGACTGCGGGATTCTCCCAGGCACCACTCTGCCCCGGTGACGACTGTACTGTGTCTTTGCCGGGTCTGGAAGCAAGGCTATGGAGACCTACATTGAGGACTCCGTAGCTGCAGGGTTCATCCATCCTTCTGCCTCCCCGCTGGGGCAGGGTTCTTCTTTTGGAGAAGAAGGACAGAACCCTGTGCCTGTGCATTGACTATCGGGGCCTTAACCTGCTTGGGATAGGGGGTAACATTTTCAGTTTTGGATGAATAGCGTGCCCAGAGTGAACTGCCTCCTACTCTGTCCCAGATACTAATATATGCATATTATTAGTAGTATTGGATAGAAAACCCTCTGAAGTTTCTAAAAATGTTTGAATGATGTCTGTGAGTATAACAGAACTCATATGGCAGGTGAAAACCTGAGAAAAATCCAACCAGGAAGTGGGAGATCTGAGGTTTGTAGTTTTTCAAAGCTTGGCCTTCCGAATACACAGTGTTTATGGGGTCAAGTTGCACTTCTTACGGCTTCCACTAGATGTCAACCGTCTTTAGAAACTTTTTCAGGCTTCTGCTATAAAGGAGGGGGAATGGGAGCTAAATGAGTCATGGGTCTGGCAGAGTGTCTCAGACAGAGTTATCTCTCGTTCCAGTGCTTTTCTACAGACAATGGAATTCTCCGGTTGGCACATTAATGAAGTTTTATGTTAAACATCCTAAAGATTGATTCCATACATCGTTTGACATGTTTCTATGACCTGTAACGTAACTTTTCGATTTTTTGTCTGGAGGAAGTGCTCACGCCTCATGAAGATGGATTACTGGGCTGAACACGCTAACAACAAGTGGCTATTTGGACATAAATTATGGACTTTATGGAAAAAATCTGTCATTTATTGTCGAACTGGGATTCCTGGGAATGCATTCTGATGAAGATCATCAAAGGTAAGTGAATATTTATAATGTTATTTCTAACTTCTGTTGACTCCAACATGGCAAATATTTCTTGGGCTGGATTGGGCTCTGAGCGCCGTACTCAGATTATGCTTTTTCCGTAAAGTTTTTAAAAAATCTGACACAACGGTCGCATTAAGGAGAAGTCTATCTTTAATTCTGTGAATAACACTTGTATCTTTTATTATGAGTATTTCTGGGATTTGATGTGGCTCTCTGCAAAATCACCGGATGTTTTGGAATCAAAACATTACTGCACGTAACGCGCCTATGTAAACTGAGATTTATATTTATATATAAATATGCACATTATCGAACAAACATGCATGTATTGTGTAACATGATGTCCTATGAGTGTCATCTGATGAAGATCATCAAAGGTTAGTGATTAATTTTATCTCTTCCTGCTTTTGTGACTCTATCTTTGGCTGGAAAACACTGTGTGTTTGTGACTTGGCTCTGACGTAACATAATCATATGTTGCGATTTCACTGTAAAGCCGTTTTGAAATCGGACACGATGGGTAGATTCACAAGGTGTCGAGGGGTTCCGCTAGTGGAATGCCTGTGCTAGAAAGGTTAACGACATCACAGTGAAAAACGCTGTGTTCCCCATGCTGGACCACGGAACGCCTACCACCTGGTGCGGATACAGGAAGGGGATCCATGGATTCCCGGTGTCCTTGTCTCCAATGGAGTCCCTCGGTTCTCCAGGATCCGTTTCTGGAAGATGCGTTCTGCTGACGCTCATTGGGTCATCGGCCACCCCATGGCGGAGTCCTCGGTTCTCCTTCCGTCGGGTTCCACCACCAGTCCAACGGCCAGTCGGACGAGCCAACCAAGACATGGAAACGACTCTTCACTGCCTGGTCTCCGCCAATCCCACCATCAGGAGCCAGCAACTAGTGTGGGCCGAATACGCCCGCAACACCCTTCCTTGCTCTTCCATGGGACTCTCGTCCTTTGAGTGTTCCGTATTCATCTCTGTCTCTGAGAAGAAGACTCTGCATACCTCTGGCTGGTCTCCCAGATGTCTGTCCTTCTCAAGGACTGAGTCACCTCCCAGGTTCCGACAACAAGCGGACTGCCACCGGACCCCGGGCTCCCCAGTATTGTCTCGGTCAGAAGGTATGGCTGTCCAACCGGGATCTACCTGCAAACTTTCCCCGTTTATCGGCACTTTCCCTATCTCCAAGGTAATTATGCCCCTCTGCTGTTTGTCTTCTGTTGCCCTGTACCCTCTGTATACATCCCACTTTCAATGTGTCTAAAATCAAACCCATGTCTCACAACCCTTTGTCTTCTGTTTCCAGACACCTTGGGGGGACAGTGATATGATACTTCTATATCTGGACAGGGACCCAGTTCTAGAGTTCTGGCCCAGTTCTAGAGTTCTGGCCCAGTTCTAGCATCTGGCACAGTTCTAGAGTTCTGGCCCAGTTCCAGCCCCCATTCCCTAGATAAGTGCAGAGAAGGGTAAAAGAGGAGAAACTCATAAAAAATGGAGAGCGTTGGAAGGTGACTTGGTAACAAGAAGCACTAAAGTCACTGGTAACATCTTATTTTCTCTCTCTTCTCTCTCTCTTTCTCCCCTCTCTCCCCTCCATGCTGATTCATTGTGTATGCCACCGTTTATATTCTCTTTGGTCATAACCTAAGCATGCATTAAAACATATCTATGCATTAAAACATATGTATGCATTATAACATATGTATGCATTATACTTTCATATGTATGCATTAAAACATATGTATGCATTAAAACATATGTATGCATTATAGCATATGTATGCATTATAACAGTAGTAGTATAATGGAGGAGTAGTAGTAAAATGGCCATTATATGGTAGTATAATGGAAACAGTATGTAGTATAATGGAGGATTAGTAGTAAAATGGATGAGTATGTAGTATAATGGGGGAGTAGTATTATAATGGATATGTATGCATTATAACATATGATGCATTATAACATATGGATGCATTATAATGGAGGTATGCATTAATGGATAGTCATAACAGAAAAGTAAGTGCATTAAAACATGGATATGTATAATAGAGTAGTAAAATAATGGAGGATTAAAATAATGGATTATACTTCCTAGAGGAGGAGTAAATGGAGGAGTAGTAGTATAATGGAGGAGTAGTAGTATAATGGAGGAGTAGTAGTAAATGGAGGAGTACTATAAATGGAGGAGTAATAGTATAATGGAGGGTATAATGGAGTAGTATAACAGAGGAGTAGTATTATAATGGAGGGTATAATGGAGTAGTAGTATAATGGAGTAGTAGTAGTATAACCGCCAGAGGGGTAGTATAATGGGGGAGTAGTAGTATAATGGAGAACCTAGTAGTATAATGGGGGAGTAGTAGTATAATGGAGTAGTACAGTAGTATAAATGGAGGACAGGTATAATGGAGGAGTAGTAGTATAATGGAGGAGCCTACCTCTGGTCTGTATAATGGAGTCCTAGTAGTCCTGTACCATGGACACAGCCTACCTCTGGTCTGAGGGTCCTATCCTGGACCACACACCGCCTAATGGAGGTTAGTCTAATGACGGGTCCCTCTATCCTGGTCCTCTACCTGACCACAGCCTACCTCTCTGGTCTATCCTGAAAACGGCCTACCTGGACGGGTCCTCTATCCCAACCACACACAGCCTACCTCTGGTCTGACAGGTCCTCTATCCTGACCACACACCGCCTACCTCTGGTCTGACAGGTCCTCTATCCCAACCACACACAGCCTACCTCTGGTCTGACGGGTCCTCTATCCTGACCACACAGCCCAGCCTACCTCTGGTCTGATCCTGACCACACACAGCCTAGGGTCCTCTATCCTGACCACACACAGCCTACCTCTGGTCTGACGGGTCCTTTATCCTGACCACACACAGCCTACCTCTGGTCTGACGGGTCCTCTATCCTGACCACACACAGCCTACCTCTGGTCTGACGGGTCCTCTATCCTGACCACACACAGCCTACCTCTGGTCTGACGGGTCCTCTATCCTGACCACACACAGCCTAACTCTGGTCTGACAGGTCCTCCATCCTGACCACACACAGCCTACCTCTGGTCTGACAGGTCCTCCATCCTGACCACACACAGCCTACCTCTGGTCTGACGGGTCCTCCATCCTGACCACACACAGCCTACCTCTGGTCTGACGGGTCCTCTATCCTGACCACACACAGCCTACCTCTGGTCTGACAGGTCCTCCATCCTGACCACACACAGCCTACCTCTGGTCTGACAGGTCCTCCATCCTGACCACACACAGCCTACCTCTGGTCTGACAGGGTCCTCTATCCCAACCACGCAGACTGCCGTCAGCTCATTGAGGATGTCGTTCTCGTTGTCCCAGAGGGTTCTGGGTCGGCAGGGAAGTCACGGTACGCCACGCAGATGGTCCGCAGCCCGTCACACGCCATCGGCTCGATCACCTTCTTCACCATCTCGTCCTTGTCCCGGGGACGGAACACCCGCGGCTCGCCTTCCTGGTTCAGGATCTTAGTACACCTGGGGGGTTGGGGTTAGAAAGGTTAAAGATCAGGGTTGCCACAATACGATAACAAGCACAGGTAAAGCCTTGGGTAGATCAGTGACGAACATCATCAATTCAGTGTTTGTAGCTGCAATCAATCCCCGAAATCAACCACCTAGCTCCTTAGGGCCTCTGCTAAGGAGATCTTAGAGGATTGTCAGATCTCAACTAGTGCATAGAGCCTAGAGTAGAGCCTAGAGCTTAGAGCCTAGAGGGTAGAGCCTAGGGGTAGAGGCTAGGGGTAGAGCCTAGAGGGTAGGGGGTAGAGTCTAGAAGCTAGAGCATAGGGGGTAGAGGGTAGAGGCTAGAGACTAGGGGGTAGAGCCTAGAGGCTAGAGGGTAGAGTCTAGAGCCTAGGGGGTAGAGGCTAGAGCCTAGAGGGTAGAGGGTAGAGGCTAGGGGTAGAGGCTAAAGGGCTAGGGGTAGAGGCTATGGGGTAGATCCTAGTGGCTAGAGGGTAGAGCCTAGAGGGTAGAGCCTAGAGGGTAGAGTCTAGAGGGTAGAGGCTAGAGGGTAGAGTCTAGAGGGTAGAGTCTAGAGGGCTAGAGCCTAGAGGGTAGAGCCTAGAGGGTAGAGTCTAGAGGGTAGAGTCTAGAGGGTAGTGGTAGAGGGTAGATCCTAGAGGGTAGAGGGCAGAGCCTAGAGGCTAGAGGGTAGAGGGTAGAGCCTAGAGGGTAGAGGGCTAGAGCCTAGAGGCTAGAGCCTAGAGGGTAGAGTCTAGAGGGTAGAGCCTAGAGGGTAGAGCCTAGAGGGTAGAGCCTAGAGGATAGAGTCTAGAAGGTAGAGTCTAGAGGGTAGAGCCTAGAGGGTAGAGCCTAGAGGGTAGAGCCTAGAGTCTAGAGGGTAGAGGGGTAGAGCCTAGAGGTCTAGCCTAGAGGGTAGAGGGTAGAGCCTAGAGGGTAGAGTCTAGAGGGTAGAGCCTAGAAGGTAGAGGGTAGATCCTAGAGGGTAGAGGGCAGAGCCTAGAGGCTAGAGGGTAGAGGACTAGAGCCTAGAGGGTAGAGGGCTAGAGCCTAGAGGGTAGAGCCTAGAGGGAGGGTAGAGCCTAGAGGGTAGAGCCTAGAGGGTAGAGGGTAGAGTCTAGAGGGTAGAGGGGTAGAGCCTAGAGGGTAGAGCCTAGAGGGTAGAGCCTAGAGGGTAGAGCCTAGAGGGTAGAGCCTAGAAGGTAGAGAGCCTAGAGGGTAGAGCCTAGCTTTCCTTTCTGGTAGAGCCTAGAGGGTAGAGCATCTAGAGGGTAGACATCCAGCTGTTAAGCCTCACTTCTTCAGGACGATCTCAGAGGCTCCCTTGCTGTAGAGGGTCCTAGAAGGTAGAGGCTCTGAGAGGCTTGATGACAGTGGAGAGCCTATGGACTTCCTGGTCGAGGGAAGGTGTAGAGCCTGGAGGGTCAGAGCCTAGGGGGTAGAATAGAGGGTTAGAGACCTAGGAACCTAGAATTGGAGCCTAGGGGGTAGAGCCTAGAGGGTAGAGCCTAGAGGGTAGAGCCTAGAGGGTAGAGACAGAATTAGAGTTTGGAGACAGAATAGAGACAGAACCACTTAGGAGTTAGAGACATAATTAGAATAAGAGACAGAATTATAGACAGAATTAGAGACATAAGGATTAGAGACAGAATTAGAGTTAGAGACAACTTAGATATATAAAAAAAGTAATCATCACCACCACTAGACCACCACCACCACCATTATAAAAAACAATCATCACCACCACTACAACCACCACCACTACAACCACCACCACCAAAATCACCACCACTACAACCACCACCATCACCATACATATCCTAAACAATAATGGCGTGTAGACCTTGTAGAGTTTCTCCTCTGGGATCTGGTTGCGGATGGGTTGGTAGTCTCTCTTCAGGTCCAGCACCAGGCCAAGCAGGCCACACTCTGTCTTGTTACCCACCTGCATGGGCAGACCACCCTCCTTGGTGGCAGGCTGGGGAGATGGAGAGAGGGACAGATACAGACCCATGGGGTGAGAAGTCAAAGTGTGTGTTTTGAGATTGACTACATTGTGAGGCTCCTCACAGGAAGAAGTGGAGGACCATCCTACTCAAGTCAATTTCAGATTTTTTTGTAAATAATGAAACATTAAAAAAGTTATCCTTTTTTAGATAGAACTATACATCACCAAATAAAGGATTAAAACACTGTTTTGCATTGAAGGTGTACAGTAGCCTCAACAGCCCTCTGTAGGGTAGCACCATTGTGTAGCCGGAGGACAGCTAGTTTCTGTCCTCCTCTGGGTACATTGACTTCAATACAAAACCTAGGAGACTCTTAGGCCTCACCCCTTCCATAGACTTACACGGTAAGTCTATGGACGTCCTCCAACCAATCAAAACTTTTGCATTACGAACTGACATGTTGTCCATCCAATCATAGGACTAGGATCAGAGATTGAACCTAGAGTGGTGTATGGGACTTATATGTGTTGAGAAGCTTGGTGAGTTATTGGATATATTGGATAGAGATTGTGATAGTTGAGCATTTTTAGCATACAGTATTATTAAATTCAAATGAGTTTTTTCAAACTACGGGAGATGGAGGAGTTAGCTTATATATTGTTTTCTTGGTTTTAGAGTTTCTTTTTGTTTGGAGTTAGTGTAATTTATTTAAATTTGCCTTGCTAACTTTTGTAGCAAGTGCTAACGTTAGCTAGCTACCAGGGTGCAGTTGTCTCCTCCAAAATGGCTAGCTAACGTTAGCTAGCTACCAGAGTGCAGTTTTCTCCAGGCCAAAATAGCTAGCTAACGTTGTCTTGCTACCAGAGTGCAGTTTTCTCCTCCAAAATGGCTAGCTAACGCTAACAACAATGTAGTGGATGTTTGCTGAAGAACCCTTTCATTGCCCAGATCAGATTCAAGCTTCTCACAGGAAAAATCAGGACCATGTAATGAACAAATGTCTTTGTATTCAAATAATGAAACAACGAGAAGGTAAGAAGAAACATGGTCACCAGAAGCTAATCGGCAAGAGTTGGCTTTTACTTAGGGATCACGATGAGAGAGAAAGTTCTGATAACAAGGGCAACTACAAGGAGCTCGAAGAGGTAATTGCGCGTTTCGATGCTTTACTTGTATGAAAGGTCTGACAAGGAGGAGGCTATAGCTGGATATGTCTCACCCCTTCCATAGACTTAAGCCTGTTTGATTGAAGCTTACAGAGGGTCCCCCAACCAATCAAAACTTCCATCCCCATCAATCTCTGCAGTTGTTACATTCCCTAAAGCCCAAGTCAGGCCTTTCACACTGGAGATGGTTGGACAGATCAGGCCTTTCACACTGGGCAGATGGATGGACTTATCAGGCCTGTCTCACTGGGCAGATGGCTGTGACAGATCAGCCTTTTTAGCATACAGATGGATGGACAGATTCAGGTTTCTTCAAACTGGGCAGATGGATGGACAGTTCAGGCCTGTCTCACTGGGCAGATGGTTGGACAGATCAGGCCTTTTTATTGGGCAGATGGATGGACAAATCAGGCCTTTCACACTGGGCAGATGGATGGACAGATCAGGCCTGTCTCACTGGGCAGATGGTTGGACAGATCAGGCCTTTCACACTGGGCAGATGGATGGACAGATCAGGCCTGTCTCACTGGGCAGACAGGGGTCCTGGGATGGACAATAGGCCTGTCTCACTGGGCAGACAGGGGTACCTGGGATGGACAGATCAGTTAGCCTAGCCACTGGAGGAGATAACTGTCCTGGGATGGACAGATCAGGCCTGTCTCACTGGGCAGACAGGGGTCCTGGGATGGACAGAGTGCAGGCCTGTTTCACTGGGCAGACAGGGGTCCTGGGATGGACAGATCAGGCCTGTCTCACTGGGCAGACAGGGGTCCTGGGATGGACAGATCAAGCCTGTCTCACTGGAAAACATTGATCCTGGGATGGACAAATGTCCTTGTATTCACTGACAGACAACCTGGGATGGACAGATCAGGCCTGTCTCACTGGACAGACAGCTCCTGGGATGGACAGATCAGGCCTGTCTCACTGGGCACGACAGGGGTCCTGGGATGGACAGATCAGGCCTGTTTCACTGGACAGACAGGGGTCCTGGGATGGACAGATCAGGCCTGTCTCACTGGGCAGACAGGGTCCTGGGATGGACAGATCAGGCCTGTCTCACTGGTCAGATCCTGGGGTGGACAGAAGCCTGTCTCACTGGGCAGACAGGGGTCCTGGGATGGACAGATCAGGCCTGATCTCACTGGACAGACAGGGGTCCTGGGATGGACAGATCAGGCCTGTCTCACTGGGCAGACAGGGGTCCTGATGGACAGATCAGGCCTGTCTCACTGGGCAGACAGGGTCCTGGGATGGACAGATCAGGCCTGTCTCACTGGGCAGATAGGGCCTGGGATGGACAGATCAGGCCTGTCTCACTGGGCAGACAGGTGGATGGACAGATCAGGCCTGTCTCACTGGGCAGACAGGGGTCCTGGGATGGACAGATCAGGCCTGTCTCACTGGGCAGACAGGGGTCCTGGGATGGACAGATCAGGCCTGTCTCACTGGGCAGACAGGGGTCCTGGGATGGACAGATCAGGCCTGTCTCACTGGACAGACAGGGGTCCTGGGATGGACAGATCAGGCCTGTCTCACTGGGCAGACAGGGGTCCTGGGATGGACAGATCAGGCCTGTCTCACTGGGCAGACAGGGGTCCTGGGATGGACAGACTCAGGCCTGTCTCACTGGGCAGACAGGTGTCCTGGGATGGACAGATCAGGCCTGTCTCACTGGGCAGACAGGTGTCCTGGGATGGACAGATCAGGCCTGTCTCACTGGGCAGACAGGGGTCCTGGGATGGACAGATCAGGCCTGTCTCACTGGGCAGACAGGGGTCCTGGGATGGACAGATCAGGCCTGTCTCACTGGGCAGACAGGGGTCCTGGGATGGACAGATCAGGCCTGTCTCACTGGGCAGACAGGGGTCCTGGGATGGACAGATCTCAGTCATTCACTTTTATGTGATATAATATCACATTACCTTACTTTGTGCTGTTTTGTTTTCAAGCATTCGGGCAGGATATGAGTTTTACAAATTGTTTGAACTATGTCTCACCATAGTTTACTATGTGAATCTATGTCTCACCATAGTTTACTATGTAAATCTATGTCTCACCATAGTTTACTATGTAAATCTATGTCTCACCATAGTTTACTATGTGAATCTATGTCTCACCATAGTTTACTATGTAATCTATGTCTCACCATAGTTTACTATGTACATCTATGTCTCACCATAGTTTACTATGTGAATCTATGTCTCACCATAGTTTACTATGTACATCTATGTCTCACCATAGTTTACTATGTGAATCTATGTCTCACCATAGTTTACTATGTAAATCTATGTCTCACCATAGTTACTTTATTTCTCATGATGTCACACCCTGACCATAGTTTGCTTTGTATGTTTCTATGTTTTGGTTGGTCAGGGTGTGATCTGAGTGGGCATTCTAAAAAGGCATTCTATGTTACATGTCTAGTTTGTCTATTTCTATGTTTGGCCTGATATGGTTCTCAATCAGAGGCAGGTGTTAGTCATTGTCTCTGATTGGGAACCATATTTAGGTAGCCTGTTTGGTGTTGGGTTTTGTGGGTGATTGTTCCTGTCGCTGTGTTTGCACCAGATAGGGCTGTTTTGGGTTTTCACAGTTCTTGTTTTGTTAGTCTATTCATGTGTAGTTGCTTTATTAAAGAACCATGAATACTAACCATGCTGTGTTTTGGTCCGCCTCCTTCATGAGTGTTCATGTTGATCAATATTTTGGCTGCTTGTAAATGATTAATTAAATGTCTGATTTAAGATACATTCAATTCTGAACATATTGTAATTACTAACGATAATGCAGAGGCATCAATAAATTGTCCAGTTCTCTTGTTTTCATGTCCCTTACGTCTAAGCTTCTACTCAGGCTTTACTCATTCTGCTGAAGTGAATATAGTGAACTGTATTCTGTAATTAGTTACACAACAGTAGAAATACATTTTACTGCTGTTTGTCTGACAGTCCATGATCATCTCTGATGTAATAAACACATTTAGCAGAGATAATGTGGTGAGATAATGTGGTGAGAGGTATACTATTTTTGTACCTTTATTTTACTAGGCAAGTCAGTTAAGAAAAAATTTTATTTTCAATGGCGGCCTGGGAACAGTGGGTTAACTGCCTGTTCAGGGGCAGAACGACAGATTTTTACCTTTTCAGCTCGGGGATTTGAACTTGCAACCTTTTGGTTACTAGTCCAACTCTCTAACCACTAGGCTACCCGGCCGCACCATTTAACTGGTCATCAATGACATGTGGCCCATTGTTATACCTGGTCATCAATGACATGTGGCAACAAGCACAAGGGGCGTTTCAAAGAGCTGTCAGTCAAGACGAGCTCATGAATATAAGCTCCCGCCCACTCAGACTGTTCTTTCAGGCTTCCCCGATAGAGATTAGAAAAAAGGTACGATTTCTTTAAAATTCTGAGTATTTTCATAGAGTAAAATAATATAGTGGGTTATGTTTTCAAGGGATATTTTTACGTGGAAAATAAAATGACTGTGTGGGACCTTAAATGAGTTGAGGCCAGTAGTCTGTATGTAATATCAATATATTACTAAGTTGCTATCCTGTCAGTCGTTACAGTAGTAAGGAGTGTTTCACATCTACATTAACCACATCATCTGATTATTTGTCTCTGCTGAAATTAAACCATCAAGTGATAATGGTTTATTTTCATAATTAGAAGAACAAAACTTCTCTTTTCATAATTTCCTTAAACAATTAAAAGCAAATTTACCAACATCTTGGAAAATTTATATTTATGGTTTTGTAAAGAAACTCTTCGAATATAATTGAGTCACTGTTCAAAGCATCTTACAAGTGTATTGGTTTGGTGGCTAGTGGCTCTTGACCCCAATACTGCAGCATCCTACCATTTATTGTGGTTCTATGCTTTAAATTTGGAGATTTGAAGAGGAGATTTGAAGCGGAGATTTGTAGTGGAGATTTGAAGCAGAGATTTGTAGTGGAGATTTGTAGTGGAGATTTGTAGTGGAGATTTGAAGCGGAGATTTGAAGAGATTTGAAGTGGAGATTTGTAGTGGAGATTTGTAGTGGAGATTTGGAGATTTGTAGGAGATTTGTAGTGAGATTTGTAGTGGAGATTTGTATTTTGTAGTGGAGATTTGAAGAGTTGAAGTGGAGAGTTGAAGTGGAAATTTGTAGTGGAGTGAAAAAGGTTTGAGAGATTTGTAGTGGAGATTTGTAGTGGAGATTTGTTGAAGTGGAGATTTGTAGTGGAGAGTTGAAGGGAAGTTGAAGTGGAAATTTGTAGTGGAGTGAAAAAGGTACCGTAGGTTGCTAAACCTCCATTTTGCAGTACAGAGGTTAGAGTTTTCAATGTGAAGGGCAAGTACTCAAACAGTAGAAAATGTCAGTTTGTATCGTGTTGGTCGAAACACAGGGCCACTTCAGCCCCTCAGCGAGTGATGTTGGCATCTGGGTTTAACAACAGCGTGCTGTTTTACACGTGTGTGTTAGCTAGCCACGACAAGGACAAGAGACAGCAACACATACGGTCCTTTCCAATACTGTCCCAGTGCCTCTTCGGCATGAGCTCTACTTCTCTGCAGAGCCTCACTGTGTGTGTGTATGTGTGTGTGTGTGTGTGTGTGTGTGTGTGTGTGTGTGCGTGTGCGCGTGTGTGCGCATGCGTGCTTGTTGTGTGCGTGTGCGTGTGTGTGCGTGCCAGTGTGTGTGTGCGTGTGCTTGTGTGTGTGTGCTTGTGTGTGTGTGTGTGCGTGTGCGTGTGCGTGTGTGCGTGTGTGTGCGTGTGCGTGTGGAGGACTCAGACAGGATACATCAAAACACTGTGATTGTAATGTGAAGATGAGGCTGCTGGTTCTATCGTCCCCAGCCGTCAGCAGCAATGTCTATCACTGAGAAGGTGCTGTCAACGATGACACAGTCCTCTGCTTAGTGTTGAAACTATCTATCAGCCTCCATGATCCTCTGTCTGTCTCAAAAGAATAATTATTCATATTAGCTGCCTTAGCCATCTAAAAATAATTTCAAAAGCTTGCTAATGCGTGAACAGTATAATTGTTGTTTTATGTCTGTATCTCGGTAATGTATCAGTATCTACAGTATGTTATTGTATCTGTATCTACAGTATGTTACTGTATCTGTATCTACAGTATGTTACTGTATCTGTATCTACAGTATGTTACTCTATCTGTATCTACAGTATGTTACTGTATCTGTATCTACAGTAAGTTACTGTATATGTATCTACAGTATGTTACTGTATCTGTATCTACAGTATGTTACTGTATCTGTATCTACAGTATGTTACGTTATCAGTATCTACAGTAAGTTACTGTATATGTATCTACAGTATGTTACTGTATCAGTATCTACAGTATGTTACTGTATCTGTATCTACAGTATGTTACGTTATCAGTATATACAGTATGTTACTGTATCTGTATCTACAGTATGTTACTGTATCTGTATCTACAGTATGTTACTGTATCTGTATCTACAGTATGTTACTCTATCTGTATCTACAGTATGTTACTGTATCTGTATCTACAGTATGTTACTCTATCTGTATCTACAGTATGTTACTGTATCTGTATATACAGTATGTTACTGTATCTGTATCTACAGTATGTTACTGTATCAGTATCTACAGTATGTTACTGTATATGTATCTACAGTATGTTACTGTATATGTATCTACAGTATGTTACTGTATCAGTATCTACAGTATGTTACTGTATCTGTATCTACAGTATGTTACTGTATATGTTATTGTATCTATGCAAAACAATAAGGACCACGATAGAAATAAGTCCCAGACTTTATTGTGCAATCCCATGTCATGTTTTAATCTGTGTACTGTGTATATACTGTATGGGGTATTTATATGTGTGGACGTGTGGAGCTACGAGTGGCGCAGCAGGTCTAAGGCACTGCATCTCAATTACAAGAGGCGTTACTACAGTCCCCGGTTCGAATCCAGGGCTGTATCACATCTGGCCGTGATTGGGAGTCCCGTAGGGCGGCGCACAATTGGCCCAGCGTCGTCATTGTAAATAAGAATTTGTTCTTAACTGACTTGCCTAGTTAAATAAAGGTTCTAGAATGAAGGTTTTAGAATGAGTGTTCTAGAATGAGTGTTGGAATTTGGTAAAGTGTCTGTGCGTGGGTAGGCAACAATGACTGTGTGCCTCCTAATATGGACTAATCTGTTCCTGTACATGGCTATTTGAAAATGTTGAAACAATCATGTAGGATCCTGTTGATGGTGAGAAGCACAGGCATGCAGCCTAGGAGACAGTATTATATAAAGAGAAAAATGAACATTTCAATCAAGCTTGGCTTCACCTCATTTTCAGATGTGTCTTTCTACTTGTCGTGGGGAGAATGGTGTGAAGGAAGAGTTACAGTCCATATCAGACCATTGGTGCTGGTTGACGACTTAATTGTATATACAGTACCAGTCGAATGTTTGGACACACCTACTCATTCAAGGGTTTTTATTTATTTTTACTATTTTCTACATTGTAGAATAATAGTGAAGACATCAAAACTATGAAATAACACATATGGAATCATGTAGTAACCAAAAAAGTGTTATCAGAAATACAGTGGAGGCATTGATAATATTGTAAATGACTGTTGTACCTGGAAACGGCTGACTTCTTTATGGAATATCTACATAGGTGTACAGGGGCCAATTATCAGCAACCATCACTCCTGTGATCCAATGGCACGTTGTCCTAGCAGAATCAGAATTAGTTAGGCAACATAGATAAATAAGATGTTTTATTTACTTTCATAATATGCGAGATAGTTGTCATTAGGATGTCTTCTTTTGGACTATACTGTTGGCAGTTGCATTTTCCCTTTCTTCTCTAGGGAAAAGTCACTTGGGGCCCAGAGAGGGAGAGGTCAGGCTTGTCTTTTACATGTCTGGTTATATGCACAAATAGCCTGGGATCTAGACAACGTGGTAATGGCCACACAACAATACAATTAGCCTGGGATCTAGACCACATGGTAATGGCCAGACAACAACACAATTAGCCTGGGATCTAGACCACGTGGTAATGGCCAGGCAACAACACAAATAGCCTGGGATCTAGACCACGTGGTAATGGCCAGACAACACAATTAGCTTGGGATCTAGACCATGTGGTAATGGCCAGACAACACAATTAGCCTGGGATCTAGACCATGTGGTAATGGCCAGGCAACAACACAATTAGCCTGGGATCTAGACCATGTGGTAATGGCCAGGCAACAACACAATTAGCCTGGGATCTAGACCATGTGCTAATGGCCAGACAAGAACACAAATAGCCTGGGATCTAGACAACGTGGTAATGGCCAGACAACAATACAATTAGCCTGGGATCTAGACCACGTGGTAATGGCCAGACAACACAATTAGCCTGGGATCTAGACCACGTGGTAATGGCCAGACAACACAATTAGCCTGGGATCTAGACCATGTGGTAATGGCCAGACAACACAATTAGCCTGGGATCTAGACCATGTGGTAATGGCCAGACAGCACAATTAGCCTGGGATCTAGACCATGTGGTAATGGCCAGGCAACACAATTAGCCTGGGATCTAGACCATGTGGTAATGGCCAGACAACACAATTAGCCTGGGATCTAGACCATGTGGTAATGGCCAGGCAACAACACAATTAGCCTGGGATCTAGACCATGTGGTAATGGCCAGGCAACAACACAATTAGCCTGGGATCTAGACCATGTGCTAATGGCCAGACAAGAACACAAATAGCCTGGGATCTAGACAACGTGGTAATGGCCAGACAACAATACAATTAGCCTGGGATCTAGACCACGTGGTAATGGCCAGACAACACAATTAGCCTGGGATCTAGACCACGTGGTAATGGCCAGACAACACAATTAGCCTGGGATCTAGACCATGTGGTAATGGCCAGACAACACAATTAGCCTGGGATCTAGACCATGTGGTAATGGCCAGACAGCACAATTAGCCTGGGATCTAGACCATGTGGTAATGGCCAGGCAACACAATTAGCCTGGGATCTAGACCACGTGGTAATGGCCAGGCAACAACACAATTAGCCTGGTATCTAGATCATGTGGTAATGGCCAGGCAACACAATTAGCCTGGGATCTAGACCATGTGGTAATGGCCAGGCAACAACACAATTAGCCTGGGATCTAGACCACGTGGTAATGGCCAGACAACACAATTAGCCTGGGATCTAGAACACGTGGTAATGGCCAGGCAACAACACAATTAGCCTGGGATCTAGACCATGTGGTAATGGCCAGACAACACAATTAGCCTGGGATCTAGACCATGTGGTAATGTTCAGGCAGTAAAGCACCAACTTCTCTTTCCACTACTAACTAGAAAAGGACCAATCCGTCTTCAGAGGATCTGTTAGTCTGCACTCTCTCAGTCTGATTCCAGAATGCTCTACCACTGACACAGTCCTGTCTGGTGTGAATGTTCTGTAGTCACACCGCTGACACAGTCCTGTCTGGTGTGAATGTTCTGTAGTCACACCGCTGACACAGTCCTGTCTGGTGTGAATGTTCTGTAGTCACACCGCTGACACAGTCCTGTCTGGTGTGAATGTTCTGTAGTCACACCGCTGACACAGTCCTGTCTGGTGTGACTGTTCTGTAGTCACACCGCTGACACAGTCCTGTCTGGTGTGAATGTTCTGTAGTCACACCGCTGACACAGTCCTGTCTGGTGTGAATGTTCTGTAGTCACACCGCTGACACAGTCCTGTCTGGTGTGAATGTTCTGTAGTCACACCGCTGACACAGTCCTGTCTATCCACTTAATCATCAATGATTCAGCCTGGCCTAGGAGACTAGATTATTACAGCGTTTGAGTTGGCTGCTCCAGCCACTCCGTCCTG
>NC_088216.1:90635139-90670139 GCF_036934945.1 Oncorhynchus masou masou
TTTTTGGAGTGACCCACTGAATTCACGTAGAAATGTGTCTTATAGATCTGTCATTCTAATTGAAGGCAAGTCTAAAATGCTGTAGATATGTTATGTATGCGCTACTTCTATGCTTCCCGTTCTCAAGTTTAGTTTTTGCGTTTTTTTTTTTTTACTTTTGGTTTTGTCCACCAGCTTCAAACAGAAAAAAATACAATATCCTTGGTTATGGAAAATATATTTCCAAACAGTTTAGATGGTACAATGATTCTCAGCACTTGTTTTGACACATACTGTAAACTGAAATTAGGCAAACTATTAGAATTGTAACAACCAGGAAATGGTGGAGCGATTTCTGCATACACCATCTTTAAATGTAAAAAAGCAGCTGAAAATGAGTCTGTAATCGACTGTATAACCGACAGCCGGCACTAGTGGAAAACATTGATCTTACCAGTAACTTGGTATAGGAGCAGGCTGTATTAAGTAGTACTAGTTTCATTGTATATTTTACCAGTATCACGGCAGTGTTACTGCAGTGTGTGTGTTGTATCTCACCAGTATCTTGGTGGTGTAGGCGCTGTTGAGGGAGATGGCATTGACCAGTATGTCCAGAGACTTGGCAGTCAGCGCTCCGGGGGCTGGTATCTCCTTATAGTGGACGTCTCCAACGTAGCACGCCACTGCAGTCATGCGGTTGGTGGTCAGAGTGCCGGTCTTGTCGGAGCAGATGGCCGTGGCGTTCCCCATCGTCTCACACGCATCCAGGTGGCGAACTAGGTTATTATCTTTCATCATTTTCTGTTGAGGAAATATCAGCTTCACAACAACCTCAACAGAAAAGATACTAACTAGAACCCAGAAAACATTTTAAAATGATGTGTTGAACTATGTTGCATATTTGGATACATAGCTACAGATTCTTGGATTACTAAATAAAATGCCCCGATGAGGAAGTATCCCACAAGGTTTCCAGAACATGTGTTTAATTAATATATATATATATATATATATATATATATAATAAAGGTCTAATTAATATATAATTCATTATTAATATATTAATAAATACTGTCCAGTTTGTGATGATGATTATAGAGTGTTTGTATACAACATTTGCCTGATGTTTCAAGAACGTTCCTAGAACACATTTAATCACATTTAATAATTGTGATTTAATAATTATTTTAAAGGTTCCCAGAATGTTTCATTAGGATGTGGGAACAATCTGGTGGGAACATTGTGGGGACATCACAAAAGTTATTCTCCCAAAATACCAAAAAACATTCCAGTTGTAGGTATGATTCTACAATGTTGCTTTTAGGGTGCAAAAACATTAATCTGATGTTACAAAGAACGTTCTCAGAACACATTTAGTCTGTTCTTTAAAGGTTCGCAGAATGATGAATTAAGTTGTTGGGAACGTTGCGTGGGTATGACAAGAGATATGTTCTTAAAACACTAAAACTGTTTAGCTGACATTCACATCATGTTTGTATCAAGGTGCACAAAACATACATTGATGTTGCAAGAGTTTTGGCAGAACAACGTTTCTGAGGTCTTTAAAGGTTCCCAGAACATTTAATTAGGTTGTGGGGAAAAGTGTGGGTACATTACCAGAGGAAGGTTTCCAAAACACAAAATATGCTCAGTTATGAGGGAATTCCTACACTGTTTAAGTAGCACAAAGCATTCCCTTAATGTTGTAAGAATGACATGTCTGTTTTAATGATGTTCATAGCATATTTGTTTTAGGTTTAATAGAATATTCATTTGATGTTTACAACAATATACATTTTACCTTGTCTTTGAGGTTTCTCAGAACATTTCAAGAACATTTAAAACAATATATATATATATATTTAAGTTATAACTAATATTATTTAAAAAAAACAGATTGGAATTCATCCCCATAACGTTTCCCTCCAGATTTAACGGCATTTGAATACTGAACTATAAATAAATAAAAATAAATAAATAAAACATTCTATAACCATGTTTCATTAAATACATTTAAAATTGAGGCTCAGATAAAAATGTCTAAAAAGAGAGGATGTCCAGATGTAATACATCCAATCAGAAAATGCAGAATTTTACATTGTGTAAAAATGTACAACTTTTTTTAAAATGCACCCAATATACAAATATACGGTCAAAAGTTTTAGAACAACTACTTTTTGTTTGCAGACTACTACTCATTCAACGGTTTGTCTTTATTTTCACTATTTTCTTCATTGTAGAATAATAGTGAAGACATCAACACTATGAAATAACACATACTGTATGACATCAAGTAGTAACCCAAAAAAGTGTTAAACAAATCAAAATATATTATATATTCTTCACATAGCCACTCTTTGCCTTGATGACAGCTTTGCACACGCTTGGCATTCTCTCAACCAGCTTCATGACGTAGTTACCTGGATTGCATTTCAATTAACATATCTGCGTTCTTAAAAGTTCATTTCTGGAATTTCTTTCCTTCTTAATGCGTTTCAGCGAATCAGTTGTGTTGTGACAAGGTACAGTAGGGGGGTATACAGAAGATAGCCCTACTTGGTAAAAAACCCAGTACATATTATGGAAAGAACAGCTCAAATAAGCAAAGAGAAATGACAGTCCATCATTACTTTAAGACATGAAGGTCAGTCAATACGGAAAATTTCAATAACTTTGAAAGTTTCTTCAAGTGCAGTCGCAAAAAACCATCAAGTGTTATGATGAAACTGGCTCCCATGAGGACTACTACAGGAAAGGAAGACCCAGAGTTACCTCTGCTGCAGAGGATCAGTTCATTAGAGTTAACTGGCTCCCATGAGGACTACTACAGGAAAGGAAGACCCAGAGTTACCTCTGATGCGGAGGATCAGTTCATTAGAGTTACCAGCCTCAGAAATTGCAGCCCAAATAAATGCAAGAAACCACTACTAAAAGGATACCAATAAAAATAAGAGATTTCCTCGGGCCAAGAAACATGAGCAATGGACATCAGACCGGAGAAAATCTGTCCTTTGGTCTGATGAGTCCAAATATGAGATTTTTGGCTCCAACCACCGTGTCTTTGTGTGACGTGGTGTTGGTGAATGGATGATCTCCACATGTGTTTTTCCCACCGTGAAGCATGGAGGAGGACGTGTGATGGTGTGGGGGTGCTTTACTGGTGACACTGTCTGTGATTTATTTAGATTTCAAGGCACAATTAACCAGCATGGTACCACAGCATTCTGCAGCGATACACCATCCCATTTGGTTTGGGCTTAGTGGGACAATCAGTTGTTGTTCAACAGGACAATGACCCAACACACCTCAAGGCTGTATAAGGTCTATTTTACCAAGAAGGAGAGTGATGGAGTGCTGCATTAGATGAGCTGGCCTTCGCAATCCCCTGACATCAACCCAATTGAGATGGTTTGGCATGAGTTAGAACACAGAGTGAAGAAAAAGCAGCCAACAAATGCTCAGCGTATGTGGGATCTCATTCAAGACTGTTGGAAAAGCAGTGAAGCTTGTTGAGAGAATGCCAAGATTGTGCAAAGCCCTCATCAATGCAAAGAGTGGCTATATAAAATATATTTTGACTAGTTTTACACTTTTTTGGTTACTACATGAATCCATATGTGTTATTTTATAGTTTTGATGTCTTCACTATTATTCTACAATGTAGAAAACAAATTGTAAAAATGAAGAAAACCCCTTGAATGATTAGCTAAAACTGTGTATTTCCTACTTTGAGACGCTTGACATGATCCCCCTGTCTTATTTTTCATGATCTGAACAGAAAAGGTGGTCCTAGATCAGCACTCATAGTCTAAGATACCTTGTAAATATGGGCCCAGAAGTGTTGGTGAAAAACCCAGTATATCCCTGAAGCTGGTTGAGAGAATGCGAATATTGTGCAAAGCTGTCATCAATACAAAGAGTGGCTATATAAAATATGCTTTGATTAGTTTTACACTTTTCTGGTTACTACATGATTCCATATGTGTTATTCATTGTTGTGAAGTCTTCACAACAATTCTACAATGTACATATACAGTGCCTTGCGAAAGTATTCGGCCCACTTGAACTTTGCGACCTTTTGCCACATTTCAGGCTTCAAACATGAAGATATAAAACTGTATTTTTTTGTGAAGAATCAACAACAAGTGGGACACAATCATGAAGTGGAACGACATTTATTGGATATTTCAAACTTTTTTAACAAATCAAAAACTGAAAAATTGGGCGTGCAAAATTATTCAGCCCCTTTACTTTCAGTGCAACAAACTCTCTCCAGAAGTTCAGTGAGGATCTCTGAATGATCCAATGTTGACCTAAATGACTAATGATGATAAATACAATCCACCTGTGTGTAATCAAGTCTCCGTATAAATGCACCTGCACTGTGATAGTCTCAGAGGTCCGTTAAAAGCGCAGAGAGCAATGTACATATATGAATGTCATCACATCTGAGCATATTTTGTGTTTGGGAACCTATCCTAACTCATGTTCTGTTATAATCTCCACCCGGCACAGCCAGAAGAGGACAAGCCACCCCTCATAGCCTGGTTCCTCTCCACCCGGCACAGCCAGAAGAGGGACAAGCCACCCCTCAAAGCCTGGTTCTTCTCCACCCGGCACAGCCAGAAGAGGACTGCCCACCCCTCATAGCCTGGTTCCTCTCTACCTGGCACAGCCAGAAGAGGCCTGGCCACCCCTCATAGCCTGGTTCCTCTCCACCCAGCACAGCCAGAAGAGGACTAGCCACCCCTCATAGCCTGGTTCCTCTCCACCCGACACAGCCAGAAGAGGCCTGGCCACCCCTCATAGCCTGGTTCCTCTCCATCCGGCACAGCCAGAAGAGGACTAGCCACCACTCATAGCCTGGTTCCTCTCCACCCGGCACAGCCAGAAGAGGACTGGCCACCGCTCATAGCCTGGTTCCTCTCCACCATGCACAGCCAGAAGAGGACTGGCCACCCCTCATAGCCTGGTTCCTCTCTAGGTTTATAATCTCCACCTGGCACAGCAAGAAGAGGACTAGCCACCAAAAATAGCCTGGTTCCTCTCTCGGTTTAAAATCTCCACCCGGCACAGCCAGAAGAGGACTGGCCACCCCTCATAGCCTGTTTCCTCTCTAGGTTTATAATCTCTCCCCGGCACAGCCAGAAGAGGACTGGCCAACCCTCATAGCTTGCTTCCTCTCCACCCGGCACAGCCAGAAGAGGACTGGCCACCCCTCATAGCCTGGTTCCTCTCCACCCGGCACAGCCAGAAGAGGACTGGCCACCCCACATAGCCTGGTTCCTCTCCACCCGGCACAGCCAGAAGAGGACTGGCCACCCCACATAGCCTGGTTCCTCTCCACCCGGCACAGCCAGAAGAGGACTAGCCACCCCTCATAGCCTGGTTCCTCTCCACCCGGCACAGCCAGAAGAGGACTAGCCACCCCACATAGCCTGGTTCCTCTCGGTTTATAATCTCCACCCGGCACAGCCAGAAGAGGACTAGCCATCCCTCATAGCCTGGTTCCTCTCTAAGTTTATAATCTCCACCCGGCAGAGCCAGAAGAGGACTGGCCACCCTCATAGCCTGGTTTCTTCCTAGGTTCTGACCTTTCTAGTGAGTTTTCCTAGCCACCGTGCTTCTACACCTGCATTGCTTGCTGTTTGGGGTTTTAGGCTGGGTTTCTGTACAGCGCTTTGAGATATCAGCTGATGTACGAAGGGCTATATAAATACATTTGATTTGATTTGATCTCTTGTCATGTCCCCACAATCTAATGGGGAAAAAATGATGTTTTGTCAACATTCTTGCAACATCAAAGGATTGTTTTGTGCACCCTGATGGAAACATTATCTGAATGTCAGCACAAGTGGACAGTTTCAGTTTTTTGAGAACATATATCCTGTCATGTCCCCACAATGTTCCCACAACTTAATGAAACATTCTGGCAAACTAAAGAACAGACAAAATGTGTTCTGAGAACATTCTGGTAACATCAGGTGAATATTTTGTTGCACACTAAAAGAAACACTGTAGAATCATCCGCACAACTGGACAGTTTTGGAATTTTGGGAACATATCTTTTCTGATGTACACACAACGTTCCCACAACCTAATGGAACATTCTGGGAACCTTTAAAGAACAGATTCAAATCATTACATGAACGTTCTTGAACATCAGGCACATGTTTTATATAAACATTAACTTTTGGGTATTGTTCTGTGGTGGCTGGTACAGATGTTGTGCACAACATTATAGTGACTGTCAGGAGAACATTCCAAGGATATTTATTAATCTAAAACATTTTTGATAAATTACAATGATTTTTATCAAAAACATTCCTTTGGGATGTTATCATCCTAACATTAAATAAAAAAAAAACTTACTAGAACTTAATTGGAATCTAATGTTCTGGGAATGTTCCCGGTTTACTGGGATCATTCCCAGAACATTAGATTCCAATTAAGTTCTAGTAAGTTTTTTAAATCATTGTCACGATTCCAATCCTTTGACACTTCTAATTGGCCAGAGATAAAATATTAAACAAAAGGCAGAAAATGTGTCACCTTGACAGAGTAGGCCAGGGAGATGGTGACAGCCAGGGGCAGCCCCTCGGGTACAGCCACCACCAGTACGGTGACACCGATGATGAAGAACTTGACAAAGTACTGGACATAGATGGGGGTACACTCCGTCAGCCACGGCCTCTTCTGCAGGACAAAGTTGTCCACAGCAAAGTACAGCACCAGGATGATCACTGTAATGGCTGACATCACCAGACCTGGATGGACAAGGAGAAAGTTAATCTACTCCATTCTACTCTACTCTTCTTCGTTATATTCTATTTTGTTCTACTCTACTTTATTATATTCTACTGTACTGTACTCTGCTCTACTGTACTCTGCTCTACTGTACTCCATTCTACTGTACTCCATTCTACTGTACTCCATTCTACTGTACTCCATTCTACTGTACTCCATTCTACTGTACTCTATTCTACTGTACTCTATTCTACAGTACTGTATTTTTACAATACTCTACTCTACTTTTTATATTCTGTTCTACTCCATTCTACTTTACCCTTCTGAGTTATATTCTATTCTGTTCTACTCTACTATATTCTACTTTATTATATTCTACTGCACTGTACTGTGCTCTATTCTACTCTAAACTACAGTACTCTATTCTACAATTCTCTACTCTACTTTATTATATTCTGTTCTACTCCATTCTACTTTACCCTTCTTAGTTATATTCTATTCTGTTCTACTCTACTATATTCTACATTATTATATTCTACTGTACTGTACTGTGCTCTATTCTACTCTAAACTACAGTACTCTATTCTACAGTACTCTACTCTACTTTATTATATTCTGTTCTACTCCATTCTACTTTACCCTTCTTAGTTATATTCTATTCTGTTCTACTCTACTATATTCTACATTATTATATTCTACTGTACTGTACTGTGCTCTATTCTACTCTAAACTACAGTACTCTATTCTACAGTACTCTACTCTACTTTATTCTATTCTACTTTATTCTACTCCATTGTATTCTGATTCTGATTGTATTTTGATAAGATTCATTAGGATCCCCATTAGCCGACGACAATGGTGGCAGCTAGTTTTACTGGGGTCTGACACATAACCAAAATACATTACAGACTAAATAGTTCACAATTTACATACGTTTAAAAACAGTAACATGTAGTGTGTGTATGTGTTAGTTACACGTGTCAGTACATACACATAACCAGTAGGTCACATGGGGGAGAGGCGCTGTGCCGTGAGGTGTTGTTTTATTTGTTTTTTTGAAACCAGGTCTGAAACCTGTTCACTTGCATATAGTTCTAGGCACTATATGAGATGGAAGGGAGGTCCAGGCCCTATATGAGATGGGAAGGAGGTCCAGGCTCTATATGAGATGGAAGGGAGGTCCAGGCCCTATATGAGATGGAAGGGAGGTCCAGGCCCTATACGAGATGGAAGGGAGGTCCAGGCCCTATACGAGATGGAAGGGAGGTCCAGGCCCTATATGAGATGGAAGGGAGGTCCAGACCCTATACGAGATGGAAGGGAGGTCCAGGCCCTATATGAGATGGAAGGGAGGTCCAGGCCCTATATAAGATGGAAGGGAGGTCCAGGCCCTATACGAGATGGAAGGGAGGTCCAGGCCCTATACGAGATGGAAGGGAGGTCCAGGCCCTATATGAGATGGAAGGGAGGTCCAGGCTCTATATGAGATGGAAGGGAGGTCCAGGCCCTATATGAGATGGAAGGGAGGTCCAGGCCCTATATGAGAAGGAAGGGAGGTCCAGGGCCTATATGAGATGGAAGGGAGGTCCAGGCCCTATATGAGATGGAAGGGAGCTCCAGGCCCTATATGAGATGGAAGGGAGCTCCAGGCCCTATATGAGATGGAAGGGAGGTCCAGGCCCTATATGAGATGGAAGGGAGGTCCAGGCCCTATATGAGATGGAAGGGAGGTCCAGGCCCTATACGAGATGGAAGGGAGGTCCAGGCCCTATACGAGATGGAAGGGAGGTCCAGGCCCTATATGAGATGGAAGGGAGTTATGAGATGGAAGGGAGGTCCAGGCTCTATATGAGATGGAAGGGAGGTCCAGGCCCTATATGAGATGGAAGGGAGGTACAGGCCCTATATGAGATGGAAGGGAGGTCCAGGCCCTATATGAGATGGAAGGGAGTTATGAGATGGAAGGGAGGTCCAGGCACTATATGAGATGGAAGGAGGTCCAGGCCCTATATGAGATGGAAGGGAGGTCCAGACCCTATACGAGATGGAAGGGAGGTCCAGGCCCTATATGAGATGGAAGGGAGGTCCAGGCCTTATATGAGATGGAAGGGAGGTCCAGGCTCTATATGAGATGGAAGGGAGGTACAGGCCCTATATGAGATGGAAGGGAGGTCCAGGCCCTATATGAGATGGAAGGGAGTTATGAGATGGAAGGGAGGTCCAGGCACTATATGAGATGGAAGGGAGGTCCAGGCCCTATATGAGATGGAAGGGAGGTCCAGACCCTATACGAGATGGAAGGGAGGTCCAGGCCCTATATGAGATGGAAGGGAGGTCCAGGCCTTATATGAGATGGAAGGGAGGTCCAGGCCCTATATGAGATGGAAGGGAGGTCCAGGCTCTATATGAGATGGAAGGGAGGTACAGGCCCTATATGAGATGGAAGTGAGTTATGAGATGGAAGGGAGGTCCAGGCTCTATATGAGATGGAAGGGAGGTCCAGGCTCTATATGAGATGGAAGGGAGGTACAGGCCCTATATGAGATGGAAGTGAGTTATGAGATGGAAGGGAGGTCCAGGCTCTATATGAGATGGAAGGGAGGTACAGGCCCTATATGAGATGGAAGTGAGTTATGAGATGGAAGGGAGAACCAGGCCCTATATGAGATGGAAGGGAGGTCCAGGCCCTATATGAGATGGAAGGGAGGTCCAGGCCCTATATGAGATGGAAGGGAGGTCCAGGCTCTATATGAGATGGAAGGGAGGTCCAGGCTCTATATGAGATGGAAGGGAGGTCCAGGCTCTATATGAGATGGAAGGGAGGTCCAGGCCCTATATGAGATGGAAGGGAGGTCCAGGCACTATATGAGATGGAAGGGAGGTCCAGGCCCTATATGAGATGGAAGGGAGGTCCAGGCCCTATACGAGATGGAAGGGAGGTCCAGGCCCTATATGAGATGGAAGGGAGTTATGAGATGGAAGGGAGGTCCAGGCTCTATATGAGATGGAAGGGAGGTCCAGGCCCTATATGAGATGGAAGGGAGGTACAGGCCCTATATGAGATGGAAGGGAGGTCCAGGCCCTATATGAGATGGAAGGGAGTTATGAGATGGAAGGGAGGTCCAGGCACTATATGAGATGGAAGGGAGGTCCAGGCCCTATATGAGATGGAAGGGAGGTCCAGACCCTATACGAGATGGAAGGGAGGTCCAGGCCCTATATGAGATGGAAGGGAGGTCCAGGCCTTATATGAGATGGAAGGGAGGTCCAGGCCCTATATGAGATGGAAGGGAGGTCCAGGCTCTATATGAGATGGAAGGGAGGTACAGGCCCTATATGAGATGGAAGTGAGTTATGAGATGGAAGGGAGGTCCAGGCTCTATATGAGATGGAAGGGAGGTCCAGGCCCCATATGAGATGGAAGGGAGGTCCAGGCTCTATATGAGATGGAAGGGAGGTCCAGGCCCTATATGAGATGGAAGGGAGGTCCAGGCTCTATATGAGATGGAAGGGAGGTCCAGGCTCTATACGAGATGGAAGGGAGGTCCAGGCCCTATACGAGATGGAAGGGAGGTCCAGGCCCTATATGAGATGGAAGGGAGGTCCAGGCTCTATATGAGATGGAAGGGAGGTCCAGGCCCTATACGAGATGGAAGGGAGGTCCAGGCCCTATATGAGATGGAAGGGAGGTCCAGACACTATACGAGATGGAAGGGAGGTCCAGGCCCTATATGAGATGGAAGGGAGGTCCAGGCCCTATACGAGATGGAAGGGAGGTCCAGGCCCTATACGAGATGGAAGGGAGGTCCAGGCCCTATACGAGATGGAAGGGAGGTCCAGGCCCTATACGAGATGGAAGGGAGGTCCAGGCTCTATATGAGATGGAAGGGAGGTCCAGGCCCTATATGAGATGGAAGGGAGGTCCAGGCTCGATACGAGATGGAAGGGAGGTCCAGGCTCTATATGAGATGGAAGGGAGGTCCAGGCCCTATATGAGATGGAAGGGAGGTCCAGGCTCTATATGAGATGGAAGGGAGTATATCATATTGATTGATCTGCCGTACCTGCTTTGCCGATCTGAACAGCCAGCTTGGTCAGTTTCCCTGGAGGACAGACTTCTCCTTCTTGGAGACGTTTGCCTTCTTCTTCTCCTCCATCTCTCCTCCCTCGGCGCTCTTCAGAGGCTGCATCTCCATGGCGGCCGCTCCGTCCTGCTTCTTCACTGAAACAACCAGAGGAACACAAAGACAGTGGTTATTATGGGATCAGGGCCTAGCCTAGACTTTTCGAGGCCGAAGTGAAATTTGTTTTTTTAGTGGGTCCCCCCCTCTTGACAGCAGAGAGAAAAATGTTGCAGTTTCAAAGCAAGTTTTCTGCATTTCAACACATTTTGCCCTGGAGTAGAAATAAGGGGCGGAGTAGAGATAAGGGGCGGAGATAAGGGGCGGAGTAGAGATAAGGGGTGGAGAAGAGATAAGGGGCGGAGTAGAGATAAGGGGCGGGGTAGAGATAAGGGGCGGAGATACGGGGCGGAGTAGAGATAAGGGGCGGAGTAGAGATAAGGGGCGGGGTAGAGATAAGGGGCGGAGATACGGGGCGGAGTAGAGATAAGGGGCGGAGAAGAGATAAGGGCCGGAGTAGAGATAAGGGGCGGGATAGAGATAAGGGGCGGAGATAAGGGGCGGAGTAGAGACAAGGGGCGGAGAAGAGATAAGGGGCGGAGTAGAGATAAGGGGCGGGGTAGAGATAAGGGGCGGAGAGGAAATGTTTCAAATTTATAACACATTTCATTCATTTCATTTTGCGATGAAAGACAGCACTTTTTGCAGTTTAAAGCTAATTTCCTGCAATTCTACAGATGTTGTCATGACTTATGCCATGTTAATATGATATCTGAATAAGACTGTCTAACAAAATCAATGGGGGCCCCCTGGAGGTCAGGGCCCCTGGAGGTCAAGAACCCCAGGAGGTCAGGGCCCCTGGAGGTCAAGGCCCCTGGAGGTCAAGGCCCCTGGAGCTCAAGGCGCCCTGGAGGTCAGGGCCACCTGGAGGTCAAGGCCCCCTGGAGGTAAGGGCCCCCTGGAGGTCAAGGCCCCTGGAGGTCAAGGCCACCTGGAAGTCAGGGCCCCTGGAGGTCAAGGCCCCTGGCAGTCAAGGCCCCTGGAGGTCAGGGCCACCTGGAGGTCAAGGCCCCTGGAGGTCAAGGCCCCCTGGAGGTCAAGGCCCCCTGGAGGTCAGGGCCCCCTGGAGGTCAGGGCCCTCTGGAGGTCAAAGCCCCTGGAGGTCAGCTGACATGGCTGACATGGCTGACATGGCTAACATGGCTAACATGGTAACATGGCTAACATGGTAACATGGCTAACATGGTAACATGGCTGACGTGGCTAACATGGCTGACATGGCTAACATGGTAACATGGCTAACATGGCTGATATGGCTAACATGGTAACATGGTAACATGGCTGACATGGTAACATGGTAACATGGCTAAAATGGCTGACATGGCTAACATGGTAACGTGGCTAACATGGTAACATGGTAACATGGCTAACATGGTAACATGGTAACATGGCTAACATGGTAACATGGCTAGCATGGAAATATGGCTAAAATGGCTGACATGGTAACATGGTAACATGGCTAACATGACTAACATGGTAACATGGCTGACATGGCTAACATGGCTGACATGGCTAACATGGTAACATGGCTAACATGGCTGATATGGCTAACATGGTAACATGGTAACATGGCTGACATGGTAACATGGTAACATGGCTAAAATGGCTGACATGGCTAACATGGTAACGTGGCTAACATGGTAACATGGTAACATGGCTAACATGGTAACATGGTAACATGGCTAACATGGTAACATGGCTAGCATGGAAATATGGCTAAAATGGCTGACATGGTAACATGGTAACATGGCTAACATGACTAACATGGTAACATGGCTGACATGGCTAACATGGCTGACATGGCTACATTTAACATGACTTAAATGTAATGTAATGTAACATGGTAACATGGTAACATGGCTGACATGGCTAATATGGTAACATGGTAACATGGCTAATCGAGTGACTGTCAGTGACTGACATAACAATAGAGAAACCGCTGACGCAGAACCCAATGTTGAACTCACACCTTGTGTATTCTACAATTCTAACTCTCAATAGTAAGATGTGTATATATGTATACAGCATTTACAGTATATACATACACTACATGGGCAAAAAACACACAGCAATGCAATCTCCATAGGAAACATTGGCAGTAGACGGCCTTACTGAAGAGCTCAGTGATTTTAAACTTGGCAGTAGAATGGCCTTATTGAAGAGCTCAGTGACTTTCAACGTGGCAGTAGAATGGCTTTACTGAAGAGCTCAAGGACTTTCAACGTGGCAGTAGAATGGCCTTACTGAAGAGCTCAGTGACTTTCAACGTGGCAGTAGAATGGCCTTACTGAAGAGCTCGGTGACTTTCAACGTGGCAGTAGAATGGCCTTACTGAAGAGCTCAGTGACTTTCAACGTGGCACCGTCATAGGATGCCACAATTCCATCCATTCCAAGTCAGTTTTCCAACAAGCCTGTATACCACATGTCAAAATTGTCTGTCCTAGATTTAGTCCTATATTCTATATTTAGTCCTATATGACAGAATAGTCCTACATGATATATTTAGTCCTACATGATATATTTAGTCCTACATGATATAAATATATCACATTTAGCAGACGCTTTTGTCCAAAGCGACTTACAAGTCGGCTGGGGCCACTACTTTTTTACATATGGGTGTCCCCAGCGGGAATCGAACCCACGACGCTTGGCGTTGCAAGCGCCATGGTCTACCGACTGAGCCACACATAATATATTTAGTCCTACATGATATATTTAGGGCTGGGCTCTGCTACCCTGTTCAGCTACCCAGTACTCTGTATGTCATGGGCTCTCCAACCCTTTTCCTGCTACCCAGCACTCTGTATGCCATGGGCTCTCCAACCCTGTTCCTGCTACCCAGTACTCTGTATACCATGGGCTCTCCAACACTGTTCCTGTAGCTACCCAGTACTCTGTATACCATGTGCTCTCCAATGCTGTTCAGCTACCCAGTACTCTGTATGCCATGGTCTCTCCAACCCTGTTCCTGTAGCTACCCAGTACCCTGTATACCCTGGGCTCTCCAACCCTGTTCAGCAACCCAGTACCCTGTATGCCCTGGGCTCTCCTACCCTGTTGCTGCTACACAGTACTCTGCATGCCATGGGTTCTCCAACGCTGTTCCTGTAGCTACCCAGTACCCTGTATGCCCTGGGCTCTCCAACCCTGTTCCTGTAGCTACCCAGTACCCTGTATACCCTGGGCTCTCCAACCCTGTTCAGCTACCCAGTACTCTGTATGCCCTGGGCTCTCCAACCCTGTTCCTGTAGCTACCCAGTACTCTGTATGTCATGGGCTCTCCAACCCTGTTCCTGCTACCCAGTACTCTGTATGCCATGGGCTCTCCAACCCTGTTCCTGTAGCTACCCAGTACTCTGTATACCATGTGCTCTCCAACCCTGTTCAGCTACAAAGTACTCTGTATGCCATGGTCTCTCCAACCCTGTTCAGCTACCCAGTCCTCTGTATACCATGGGCTCTCCAACCCTGTTCCTGTAGCTACCCAGTACTCTGTATGCCCTGGGCTCTCCAACCTTGTTCCTGTAGCTACCCAGTACTCTGTATACCATGGGCTCTCCAACCCTGTTCAGCTACCCAGTACTCTGTATGCAATGGGCTCTCCAACCCTGTTCACCTACACAGTACTCTGTATACCATGGGGTCTCCAACACTGTTCCTGTAGCTACCCAGTACACTGTATGCCATGGGCTCTGCAAACCTTGTTCATCTACAAAGTACTCTGTATGCCATGGTCTCTCCAACCCTGTTCAGCTACCCAGTACTCTGTATACCATGGGCTCTCCAACCCTGTTCAGCAACCCAGTACCCTGTATGCCCTGGGCTCTCCTACCCTGTTGCTGCTACCCAGTACTCTGTATGCCATGGGTTCTCCAACGCTGTTCCTGTAGCTACCCAGTACCCTGTATGCCCTGGTCTCTCCAACCCTGTTCAGCTACCCAGTACTCTGTATGCCCTGGGCTCTCCAACCCTGTTCCTGTAGCTACCCAGTACTCTGTATGACCTGGGCTCTCCAACCTTGTTCCTGTAGCTACCCAGTACTCTGTATACCATGGGCTCTCCAACCCTTTTCAGCTACCCAGTACTCTGTATGCAATGGGCTCTCCAACCCTGTTCAGCTACCCAGTACTCTGTATACCATGGGCTCTCCAACACTGTTCCTGTAGCTACCCAGTACACTGTATGCCATGGGCTCTCCAACCCTGTTCAGCTACCCAGTACTCTGTATACCATGGGCTCTCCAACACTGTTCCTGTAGCTACCCAGTACACTGTATGCCATGGGCTCTCCAACCCTGTTCAGCTACCCAGTACTTTGTATGCCATGGTCTCTCCAACCCTGTTCAGCTACCCAGTACTCAGTATACCATGGGCTATCCAACCCTGTTCCTGTAGCTACCCAGTACTCTGTATGTCATGGGCTCTCCAACCCTGTTCCTGTAGCTACCCAGTACTCTGTATGCCATGGTCTCTCCAACCCTGTTCCTGCTACCCAGTACTCTGTATGTCATGGGCTCTCCAACCCTGTTCAGCTATCCAGTACTCTGTATACCATGGGCTCTCCAACACTGTTCCTGTAGCTACCCAGTACACTGTATGCCATGGGCTCTCCAACCCTGTTCAGCTACCCAGTACTCTGTATACCATGGGCTCTCCAACACTGTTCCTGTAGCTACCCAGTACACTGTATGCCATGGGCTCTCCAACCCTGTTCAGCTACCCAGTACTTTGTATGCCATGGTCTCTCCAACCCTGTTCAGCTACCCAGCACTCTGTATACCATGGGCTCTCCAACCCTGTTCCTGTAGCTACCCAGTACTCTGTATGTCATGGGCTCTCCAACACTGTTCCTGTAGCTACCCAGTACACTGTATGCCATGGGCTCTCCAACCCTGTTCAGCTACCCAGTACTCTGTATACCATGGGCTCTCCAACACTGTTCCTGTAGCTACCCAGTACACTGTATGCCATGGGCTCTCCAACCCTGTTCCTGCTACCCAGTACACTGTATGCCATGGGCTCTCCAACCCTGTTCAGCTACCCAGTACTCTGTATGCCATGGTCTCTCCAACCCTGTTCAGCTACCCAGTACTCAGTATACCATGGGCTCTCCAAGCCTGTTCCTGTAGCTACCCAGTACTCCGTATGCCCTGGGCTCTCCAACCTTGTTCCTGTAGCTACCCAGTACTCTGTATACCATGGGCTCTCCAACCCTGTTTAGCTACCCAGTACTCTGTATGCCATGGGCTCTCCAACCCTGTTCAGCTACCCAGTACTCTGTATACCATGGGCTCTCCAACACTGTTCCTGTAGCTACCCAGTACCCTGTATACCCTGGGCTCTCCAACCCTGTTCAGCAACCCAGTACCCTGTATGCCCTGGGCTCTCCTACCCTGTTCCTGCTACCCAGTACTCTGTATGCCATTGGTTCTCCAACGCTGTTCCTGTAGCTACCCAGTACCCTGTATGCCCTGGGCTCTCCAACCCTGTTCAGCTACCCAGTTTTCTGTATGCCCTGGGCTCTCCAACCCTGTTCCTGTAGCTACCCAGTACTCTGTATGTCATGGGCTCTCCAACACTGTTCCTGTAGCTACCCGGTACTCTGTATACCATGTGCTCTCCAACCCTGTTCAGCTACCCAGTACTCTGTATGCCATGGTCTCTCCAACCCTGTTCAGCTACCCAGTACTCTGTATACCATGGGCTCTCCAACCCTGTTCCTGTAGCTACCCAGTACTCTGTATGCCCTGGGCTCTCCAACCTTGTTCCTGTAGCTACCCAGTACTCTGTATACCATGGGCTCTCCAACCCTGTTCAGCTACCCAGTACTCTGTATGCAATGGGCTCTCCAACCCTGTTCAGCTACCCAGTACTCTGTATACCATGGGCTCTCCAACACTGTTCCTGTAGCTACCCAGTACACTGTATGCCATGGGCTCTCCAACCCTGTTCAGCTACCCAGTACTCTGTATGTCATGGGCTCTCCAACCCTGTTCCTGCTACCCAGTACTCTGTATGCCATGGGCTCTCCTACCCTGTTCAGCTACCCAGTACTCTGTATGCCCTGGGCTCTCCAACCCTGTTCAGCAACTCATTACTCTGTATGCCCTGGGCTCTCCTACCCTGTTTCTGCTACCCAGTACTCTGTATGCCATGGGTTCTCCAACGCTGTTCCTGTAGCTACCCAGTACCCTGTATGCCCTGGGCTCTCCAACCCTGTTCAGCTACCCATTACTCTGTATGCCTTGGGCTCTCCAACCCTGTTTCTGCTACCCAGTACTCTGTATGCCATGGGTTCTCCAACGCTGTTCCTATAGCTACCCAGTACCCTGTATGCCCTGGGCTCTCCAACCCTGTTCAGCTACCCAGTACTCTGTATGCCCTGGGCTCTCCAACCCTGTTCCTGTAGGTACCCAGTACTCTGTATGTCATGGGCTCTCCAACTATGTTCCTGCTAACCAGTACTCTGTATGCCATGGGCTCTCCAACCCTGTTCCTGCTACCCAGTACTCTGTATACCATGGGCTCTCCAACACTGTTCCTGTAGCTACCCAGTACTCTGTATACCATGTGCTCTCCAACCCTGTTCAGCTACCCAGTACTCTGTATACCATGTGCTCTCCAACCCTGTTCCTGCTACCCAGTACTCTGTATGCCATGGTCTCTCCAACCCTGTTCAGCTACCCAGTACTCTGTATACCCTGGGCTCTCCAACCCTGTTCCTGTAGCTACCCAGTACTCTGTATGCCCTGGGCTCTCCAACCCTGTTCCTGCTACCCAGCACTCTGTATGCCATGGGCTCTCCAACCCAGTTCCTGCTACCCAGTACTCTGTATACCATGGGCTCTCCAACACTGTTCCTGTAGCTACCCAGTACTCTGTATACCATGTGCTCTCCAACGCTGTTCAGCTACCCAGTACTCTGTATGCCATGGTCTCTCCAACCCTGTTCAGCTACCCAGTACTCTGTATACCATGGGCTCTCCAACCTTGTTCCTGTAGCTACCCAGTACTCTGTATGCCATGGGCTCTCCTACCCCGTTCAGCTACCCAGTACTCTGTATGCCCTGGGCTCTCCAACCCTTTTCAGCAACCCAGTACTCTGTATGCCCTGGGCTCTCCTACCCTGTTCCTGCTACCCATTACTCTGTATGCCCTGGGCTCTCCAACCCTGTTCCTGTAGCTACCCAGTACTCTGTATGCCATGGCTCTCCAACCCTGTTCCTGTAGCTACCCAGTACTCTGTATGCCCTGGGCTCTCCTACCCTGTTCCTGCTACCCATTACTCTGTATGCCCTGGGCTCTCCAACCCTGTTCCTGTAGCTACCCAGTACTCTGTATGCCATGGCTCTCCAACCCTGTTCCTGTAGCTACCCAGTACTCTGTATGCCCTGGGCTCTCCTACCCTGTTCCTGCTACCCATTACTCTGTATGCCCTGGGCTCTCCAACCCTGTTCCTGTAGCTACCCAGTACTCTGTATGCCATGGGCTCTCCTACCCTGTTACTGTAGCTACCCAGTACTCTGTATGCCCTGGGATCTCCTACCCTGTTCCTGCTACCCAGTACTCTGTATGCCCTGGGCTCTCCTACACTGTTCAGCTACCCAGTACTATGTATGCCATGGGCTCTCCTACCCTGTTCCTGCTACCCAGTACTCTGTATGCCCTGGGCTCTCCTACCCTGTTCAGCTACCCAGTACTTTGTATGCCCTGGGCTCTCGAACCCTCTTCCTGCTACCCAGTACTCTGTATACCATGGGCTCTCCTACCCTGTTCAGCTACCCAGTACTCTGTATGCCCTGGGCTCTCCTACCCTGTTCCTGTAGCTACCCAGTACTCAGTATGCCATGGGTTCTCCAACCCTGTTCCTGTAGCTACCCAGTACCCTGTATGCCCTGGGCTCTCCAACCCTGTTCAGCTACCCAGTACTCTGTATGCCCTGGTCTCTCCTACCCTGTTCCTGCTACCCAGTACTATGTATGCCATGGGCTCTCCTACCCTGTTCCTGCTACCCAGTACTCTGTATACCATGGGTTCTCATACCCTGTTCCTGCTACCCAGTACTCTGTATGCCATGGGCTCTCCAACCCTGTTCCTGCTACCCAGTACTCTGTATACCATGGGTTCTCATACCCTGTTCCTGCTACCCAGTACTCTGTATGCCATGGGCTCTCCAACCCTGTTCCTGCTACCCAGTACTCTGTATACCATGGGCTCTCCAACACTGTTCCTGTAGCTACCCAGTACTCTGTATACCATGGGCTCTCCAACCCTGTTCAGCTACCCAGTACTCTGTTTGCCAAGGTCTCTCCAACCCTGTTCAGCAACCCAGTACTCTGTATACCATGGGCTCTCCAACCGTGTTCCTGTAGCTGCCCAGTTCTCTGTATACCATGGGCTCTCCAACACTGTTCCTGTAGCTACCCAGTACACTGTATGTCATGGGCTCTCCAACCCTGTTCCTGCTACCCAGTACTCTGTATGCCATGGGCTCTCCTACCCTGTTCAGCTACCCAGTACTCTGTATGCCCTGGGCTCTCCAACCCTGTTCCTGTAGCTACCCAGTACTCTGTATGCCCTGGGCTCTCCAACCCTGTTCCTGTAGCTATCCAGTACTCTGTATGCCATGGGCTCTCATACCCTGTTCCTGCTACCCAGTACTCTGTATGCCATGGGCTCTCCTACCCTGTTCCTGCTACCCAGTACTCTGTATACCATGGCTCTCCAACCCTGTTCCTGTAGCTACCCAGTACCCTGTATGCCCTGGGCTCTCCAACCCTGTTCAGCTACCCATTACTCTGTATGCCTTGGGCTCTCCAACCCTGTTTCTGCTACCCAGTACTCTGTATGCCATGGGTTCTCCAACGCTGTTCCTATAGCTACCCAGTACCCTGTATGCCCTGGGCTCTCCAACCCTGTTCAGCTACCCAGTACTCTGTATGCCCTGGGCTCTCCAACCCTGTTCCTGTAGGTACCCAGTACTCTGTATGTCATGGGCTCTCCAACTATGTTCCTGCTAACCAGTACTCTGTATGCCATGGGCTCTCCAACCCTGTTCCTGCTACCCAGTACTCTGTATACCATGGGCTCTCCAACACTGTTCCTGTAGCTACCCAGTACTCTGTATACCATGTGCTCTCCAACCCTGTTCAGCTACCCAGTACTCTGTATACCATGTGCTCTCCAACCCTGTTCCTGCTACCCAGTACTCTGTATGCCATGGTCTCTCCAACCCTGTTCAGCTACCCAGTACTCTGTATACCCTGGGCTCTCCAACCCTGTTCCTGTAGCTACCCAGTACTCTGTATGCCCTGGGCTCTCCAACCCTGTTCCTGCTACCCAGCACTCTGTATGCCATGGGCTCTCCAACCCAGTTCCTGCTACCCAGTACTCTGTATACCATGGGCTCTCCAACACTGTTCCTGTAGCTACCCAGTACTCTGTATACCATGTGCTCTCCAACGCTGTTCAGCTACCCAGTACTCTGTATGCCATGGTCTCTCCAACCCTGTTCAGCTACCCAGTACTCTGTATACCATGGGCTCTCCAACCTTGTTCCTGTAGCTACCCAGTACTCTGTATGCCATGGGCTCTCCTACCCCGTTCAGCTACCCAGTACTCTGTATGCCCTGGGCTCTCCAACCCTTTTCAGCAACCCAGTACTCTGTATGCCCTGGGCTCTCCTACCCTGTTCCTGCTACCCATTACTCTGTATGCCCTGGGCTCTCCAACCCTGTTCCTGTAGCTACCCAGTACTCTGTATGCCATGGCTCTCCAACCCTGTTCCTGTAGCTACCCAGTACTCTGTATGCCCTGGGCTCTCCAACCCTGTTACTGCAGCTATCCAGTACTCTGTATGCCATGGGCTCTCCTACCCTGTTACTGTAGCTACCCAGTACTCTGTATGCCCTGGGATCTCCTACCCTGTTCCTGCTACCCAGTACTCTGTATGCCCTGGGCTCTCCTACCCTGTTACTGTAGCTACCCAGTACTCTGTATGCCCTGGGCTCTCCTACACTGTTACTGTAGCTACCCAGTACTCTGTATGCCCTGGGCTCTCCTACACTGTTCAGCTACCCAGTACTATGTATGCCATGGGCTCTCCTACCCTGTTCCTGCTACCCAGTACTCTGTATGCCCTGGGCTCTCCTACCCTGTTCAGCTACCCAGTACTTTGTATGCCCTGGGCTCTCGAACCCTCTTCCTGCTACCCAGTACTCTGTATACCATGGGCTCTCCTACCCTGTTCAGCTACCCAGTACTCTGTATGCCCTGGGCTCTCCTACCCTGTTCCTGTAGCTACCCAGTACTCAGTATGCCATGGGTTCTCCAACCCTGTTCCTGTAGCTACCCAGTACCCTGTATGCCCTGGGCTCTCCAACCCTGTTCAGCTACCCAGTACTCTGTATGCCCTGGTCTCTCCTACCCTGTTCCTGCTACCCAGTACTATGTATGCCCTGGGCTCTCCAACCCTGTTCAGCTACCCAGTACTCTGTATACCATGGGTTCTCATACCCTGTTCCTGCTACCCAGTACTCTGTATGCCATGGGCTCTCCAACCCTGTTCCTGCTACCCAGTACTCTGTATACCATGGGTTCTCATACCCTGTTCCTGCTACCCAGTACTCTGTATGCCATGGGCTCTCCAACCCTGTTCCTGCTACCCAGTACTCTGTATACCATGGGCTCTCCAACACTGTTCCTGTAGCTACCCAGTACTCTGTATACCATGGGCTCTCCAACCCTGTTCAGCTACCCAGTACTCTGTTTGCCAAGGTCTCTCCAACCCTGTTCAGCAACCCAGTACTCTGTATACCATGGGCTCTCCAACCGTGTTCCTGTAGCTGCCCAGTTCTCTGTATACCATGGGCTCTCCAACACTGTTCCTGTAGCTACCCAGTACACTGTATGTCATGGGCTCTCCAACCCTGTTCCTGTAGCTACCCAGTACACTGTATGTCATGGGCTCTCCAACCCTGTTCCTGTAGCTACCCAGTACTCTGTATGCCATGGGCTCTCCAACACTGTTCCTGTAGCTACCCAGTACACTGTATGTCATGGGCTCTCCAACCCTGTTCCTGCTACCCAGTACTCTGTATGCCATGGGCTCTCCTACCCTGTTCAGCTACCCAGTACTCTGTATGCCCTGGGCTCTCCAACCCTGTTCCTGTAGCTACCCAGTACTCTGTATGCCCTGGGCTCTCCAACCCTGTTCCTGTAGCTATCCAGTACTCTGTATGCCATGGGCTCTCATACCCTGTTCCTGCTACCCAGTACTCTGTATGCCATGGGCTCTCCTACCCTGTTCCTGCTACCCAGTACTCTGTATACCATGGCTCTCCAACCCTGTTCCTGTAGCTACCCAGTACTCTGTATACCGTGGGCTCTCCAACCCTGTTCCAGTAGCTACCCAGTACTCTGTATACCGTGGGCTCTCCAACACTGCAGATACACAGTGCCTAATTTGGAAAACTAAGTGATATCTGTTCGGGGACCTCGTTATTAAAAAGATTACTAGTGTTGGATCGTAATACAGTCCACACACAGAGGCCATTACTAGTGTTGGATCGTAATACAGTCCACACACAGAGGCCATTACTAGTGTTGGATCGTAATACAGTCCACACACAGAGGCCATTACTAGTGTTGGATCGTAATACAGTCCACACACAGAGGCCATTACTAGTGTTGGATCGTAATACAGTCCACACACAGAGGCCATTACTAGTGTTGATCGTAATACAGTCCACACACAGAGGCCATAACTAGTGTTGGATCGTAATACAGTCCACACACAGAGGCCATTACTAGTGTTGGATCGTAATACAGTCCACACACAGAGAGGCCATTACTAGTGTTGGATCGTAATACAGTCCACACAGAGAGGCCATTACTAGTGTTGGATCGTAATACAGTCCACACAGAGGCCATTACTAGTGTTGATCGTAATACAGTCCACACACAGAGGCCATTACTAGTGTTGGATCGTAATACAGTCCACACACAGAGGCCATTACTAGTGTTGATCGTAATACAGTCCACACACAGAGGCCATTACTAGTGTTGGATCGTAATACAGTCCACACACAGAGGCCATTACTAGTGTTGGATCGTAATACAGTCCACACAGAGACCATTACTAGTGTTGGATCGTAATACAGTCCACAGAGGCCATTACTAGTGTTGGATCGTAATACAGTCCACACAGAGACCATTACTAGTGTTGATCGTAATACAGTCCACACACAGAGGCCATTACTAGTGTTGGATCTCAGGAGGTTAAATAAAAAATAATATGACAGTAAATTCTAATTAAAGGAAAAGGATTGGCCGTAACAAGGTTGCCTGGACAGGGTTGACTGTAACAGGGTTGACTGTAACAGGGTTGGCTGTAACAGGGTTGACTGTAACAGGGTTGGCTGTAACAGGGTTGACTGGAACAGGGTTGACTGTAACAGGGTTGGCTGTAACAGGGTTGACTGTTACAGGGTTGGCTGTAACAGGGTTGACTGGAACAGGGTTGACTGTAACAGGGTTGGCTGTAACAGGGTTGACTGTAACAGGGTTGGCTGTAACAGGGTTGACTGGAACAGGGTTGACTGTAACAGGGTTGGCTGTAACAGGGTTGACTGTAACAGGGTTGGCTGTAACAGGGTTGGCTGTAACAGGGTTGGCTGTAACAGGGTTGACTGTAACAGGGTTGACTGTAACAGGGTTGACTGTTACAGGGTTGGCTGTAACAGGGTTGACTGGACCAGGGTTGACTGGACAGGGTTGACTGTAACAGGGTTGACTGTAACAGGGTTGACTGTAACAGGGTTGACTGTAACAGGGTTGACTGGGAGGGTTAACCTTAACAGGGTTGACTGTAAACAGGGTTGACTGGGAGGGTTAACCTTAACAGGGTTGACTGTAACACAGTGTTGACCTTAACAGGGATGACTGTAACAGGGTTGACTGGGACAGGTTTGACTGGGACAGGGTTCACCTCCATAGTTTGATAAATTCACCTCCGAAGGTGAAATGTGTCCTTACATTCTGAAATGTTGCTCTGCTTTATCATCCAAAGGGTCCCAGAGATAACATGAAGTGTTGTTATCTTAGATAAAATCAATTTTCATATCCTAAAAAGGTCCACATAGCACAATCGATTTTGTATTTCCACTTGTTCAATTTGCAAAGAAAGGAACCTGTGAAAATCTCTCCCTAAATAAAAAAAAGTATATCCTATAGGACACCATATCAGAGATCCTAGAACGTAACCAGACTTCACTTTATCATTAGGAGTGTAGTATATCCTATAGGACACCATATCAGAGATCCTAGAAGGTAACCAGACTTCACTATATCATTAGGGGTGTAGTATATCCTATAGGACACCATATCAGAGATCCTAGAACCTAACCAGACTTCACTATATCATTAGGGGTGTAGTATATTCTATAGGACACCATATCAGCGATCCTAGAACGTAACCAGACTTCACTATATCATTAGGAGTGTAGTATATCCTATAGGACACCATATTTGTTCCGAGAGCGACGCCTTCATGGTACACAGCTGACGCGGGCGGTCTTCACTTGAACGACTCTAACTTTGTAAAATAAGCACCAATTGGGGTCAGACAAAGCTAGATAGATAGCCAATGAGCTGGGCTTTATGGGGAACCCTGTATCTGACTCAGAATGTAGCTACTAACCTTGTGCGACCGCATGCCTTTTCCTTTTAGACAAAAATTCTAAGAATATTCAGTGTTACGTAGTGATGAAAACTGGTTGTTTTGCAAATGTTGAACTCATAATATGGCTACTAATGCTGGAAAAACTAAGTCAAAGTCCAAGTATACAGATTTGAGGATATTCTTGCAGAAAAATGTCATGTGAATGCGAATGTCTCCTTCACGATTTTCCCAAATGTACCTGGGTGACTTCACCTTCACACTAAATGTCATGTAGTTTTCTCATACTTCAAGTTATCCGTCTCAAACTTTGCACATACACTGCTGCCATCTTGTGGACACCATCGGAATTACAACCAGAGTGATAGCTATGGGACCTTTCTGTTGCATTTCAAAATGGTGGTAGAAAAAAAAAACGTTGTTGTTGTAAGAAACTGCATGTTTTTTCTTCTTTTCTTTTACCAGATCTGTTGTGTTATATTCTCCTACATTACTGTCACATTTCCATAAACGTCAAAGTGTTTCCTTTCAATTGGTATCAATAATATACATATCCTTGCTTCAGGGCCTGAGCTAGAGGTAGTTAGATTTAGGTATGTCATTTTAGGCGAACATTGAAAAAAGGGGCGGATCCCTAAGAAGTTAAATCAGCCCGTGACAAGAGGAAGGAACACAATTGAATGCAAGCATCACAAAAACACATTTAATCGGTTAACTATTTCTAACCGTTCTATCTATGGGTAACAGGGTGGACGTGTAATGCCTGCTTTCTACCACAAAACACGGTCAAAAGGATCAGAACCAGCTTTTACACTGTGATTTGACTACGTGATTGTTTGACCATATTAAAGAGAGTTCAGATCACAACAGGGTTGACATGAGGTACAGATGTAAATGAGTCACTAAACCACATCAAATAAATGATCACAATGACGGTGAAAGCTTGATGGAATTAAAGTGGGTTGAAGTCTATTATTCATATACAAAACATTTGATTGATTGAATTCGCCGTCTGGTTTATATTAAAAGGCACTTCGTTTAATTTAACAGGCTTTTCAAAAAGCACAACTTCTACATACAATTTAATAAGGACATGAAAGGCACTCATTTCATGGAACGACCCTTTGTTTTCAATTAATAACATGATTCTTAACATTTCTGTCTGTATGTAGACAAAATTCAGAGAGAGAGAGACAGAGAGAGAGAGACAGAGAGAGAGAGACAGAGAGAGAGAGACAGAGAGAGAGACAGAGAGAGAGACAGAGAGAGAGAGAGACACTGTATATATATATAATATGACATTTGTAATGTCTGTATTGTTTTGAAACTTCTGTATGTGTAATGTTTACTGTTAATTTTTATTGTTTATTTCACTTTATATATTATCTACCTCACTTGCTGTGGCAATGTTAACACATGTTTCCCATGCCAATAAAGCCATTGAATTGAATTGACAGAGAGAGAGAGAGAGAGAGAGACAGAGAGAGAGAGAGAGAGACAGAGAGAGAGACAGAGAGACAGAGAGAGAGAGAGAGAGAGACAGAGAGAGAGAGACAGACAGACAGAGAGACAGAGAGAGAGAGAGAGAGAGAGACAGAGAGAGAGAGAGACTTAGACCTGGAGCTGAGACAGACACATCGCTGCAGACTGACTGACAACGACACTGAAGACAAGACATACATCAGGCTGAATGGATGTTAATTCAACGTTAGAGTAACCAACGTTAGAGAAACCTGAAGAGACTCAACGTTAGAGAAACCTGAAGAGACTCAACGTTAGAGAAACCTGAAGAGACTCAACGTTAGAGAAACCTGAAGAGACTCAACGTTAGAGAAACCTGAAGAGACTCAAAACGTTAGAGAAACCTGAAGAGACTCAACGTTAGAGAAACCTGAAGAGACTCAGGTTAGAGAAACCTGAAGAGACTCAACGTTAGAGAAACCTGAAGAGACTCAACGTTAGAGAAACCTGAAGAGACTCAACGTTAGAGAAACCTGAAGAGACTCAACGTTAGAGAAACCTGAAGAGACTCAACGTTAGAGAAACCTGAAGAGACTCAACGTTAGAGAAACCTGAAGAGACTCAACGTTAGAGAAACCTGAAGAGACTCAACGTTAGAGAAACCTGAAGAGACTCAACGTTAGAGAAACCTGAAGAGACTCAACGTTAGAGAAACCTGAAGAGACTCAACGTTAGAGAAAGAAACCTGAAGAGACTCAACGTTAGAGAAACCTGAAGAGACTCAACGTTAGAGAAACCTTAGAAGAGACTCAACGTTAGAGAAACCTGAAGAGACTCAACGTTAGAGAAACCTAAGAGACTCAACTTAGAGAAACCTAAAGAGACTCAACGTTAGAGAAACCTGAAGAGACTCAACGTTAGAGAAGAGACCAACGTTAGAAAACCTTAAGAGACTCAACGTTAGAGAAACCTGAAGAGACTCAACGTTAGAGAAACCTGAAGAGACTCAACGTTAGAGAAACCTGAAGAGACTCAACGTTAGAGAAACCTCAACGTTAGAGAAACCTCTCAACGTTAGAGAAACCTGAAGAGACTCAACGTTAGAGAAACCTTAAGAGACTCAACGTTAGAGAAACCTGAAGAGACTCAATGTTAGAGAAACCTGAAGAGACTCAACGTTAGAGAAACCTGAAGAGACTCAACGTTAGAGAAACGTTCGAGTTAGGGTTGCAAAATTCAGATAACTTTCCCAAAATGAATAGGTTTGTCCAGAAATTCTGTTCGGAAAATTCCTTAAATCAAGGAATAAGCAGAACATCTGGACCAGGATTCCTGGAAAACCTGGGCATTTTGGGGAAAGTTACCGAAATTTTGCAATCCTAGTTAGAGCACATCCCAACTATGGGGGGGAGTTGAAAAAAGGTTACCTTTAGTCTGGTTGTTCTCCATATTGCCATCCTGTATTCTACCTACGATGGAGACATACGAGACACAAACAATAAGAACCAAAGCAGACAATAAGCAAACAATTATTACCAGGACAAACATTACAATGACATGAGGAGGAAAACAATAACGTGTATATTTATTGAGCAGGTGTTCTGTATACAGGACAGAAAAGCTACTATTTAATGAGGTCGATGCTGCTTCAGGGATGGTCATTTTAATGAGGTCGATGCTGCTTCAGGGATGGTCATTTTAATGAGGTCGATGCTGCTTCAGGGATGGTCATTTTAATGAGGTCGATGCTGCTTCAGGGATGGTCATTTTAATGAGGTCGATGCTGCTTCAGGGATGGTCATTTTAATGAGGTCGATGCTGCTTCAGGGATGGTCATTTTAATGAGGTCGATGCTGCTTCAGGGATGGTCATTTTAATGAGGTCGATGCTGCTTCAGGGATGGTCATTTGGATGTCTGCAAATTTTTTCCAATTTGATTGTTGTGTGTGTGTGTGCCTGTGCTCGATAACGAGTCAACAGCTATTAGAAATAATGTCAATCAAAATAGATAATTGATAATACAAATAGGTTAGAAAATAATGTGACTGTTCAGTCAATTTTGAAATGTCATGTTTTGAAAGGTTGCTTAGGTGAACTAGAATATAATAAATTAAAGTTAAACTGAATTCACGTTGTATTTCTGTTTCTGTCTGACAATGTGTGGATGAAAACAGTCCACGCCTCTTCGTAAGTTAACTTCCAATAAACTTCAAAAGTGATTTGAGCGTGATGCAACTATTGATGCAACTATTGTTATTTGATATCAAGTTTCGCTTGATGTTTAAACTGAATAACTACAATACCGATGCTATATCATAGCTCAGATTTCCTCTCTATGGATCAGTGTGTTCATGTGTGTTCATTTTGAAGAGAGACATACTCACAGACTACAGGAAGTGACATACTCACAGACTACAGGAAGTGACATCCTCACAGACTACAGGAAGTGACATACTCACATACAGACTACAGGGAATTCCACACATTAACAGTTCAAGAAAAGCCATTCAGATATTTCATGAGGCATCAAGACACAGAATCACAGAGTTACAAAGATACAGTACAATGAGGAAATAGAGCAACACACACACACACACACACACACACACACACACACACACACACACACACACACACACACAGGACCAACACAGAGCATGCAGTGTCAGAGTGAGGTCAGAATCTTCATGCACGGTCAGACAGAGAGAGATAGAGCGAGAAAAGGAGAGGATTTGAAGTGTAGGAATTGAAAGCTGGAGAGAACAATACTATAGGAAAGAAATCCCCCTGAAAATAGATATTAGTAAAACAGGGATTCTGACGGAGACTAGCAGGGGTCTGATAGAAGGTTAAGGATGGAGGCTCTTGAAAGCCACATAATCCTAAACAGAGCATTTTTACTCCAAGGTTCATCCTACCAACAACAGGTTAAAACTCATGTATTCATTTGTATCTACCGATTGAAAAACAAAACAATGAATAAGTTGTTTTTAAGTCGGAAATTAAAGAGTTTAAGTAGGCTACTTGGAGAAATTAACCCTGTTGAAAACTTACAGTAACTAGCAGGCAGAAACCCTTCGCCACACTCACACCACTGTTGCACACTGGGTAATGGTTATCTATTCAGTTCATTTGGGATCTTTTATTTAGATACAACATTTAAAGAGTTCCAAGTTGTTGGAAATTTAGTTTGGGATCCTGTTCAAAAGTACGATGCTCACATTCTGCACAACAACATTACCCAGACTGGTTCTTTACTCAGTCGGTCGATGCAAAGGCTCCTTCTATTCAGTTCTACCATAACATCTGATCCCAGAGGACATGGAACGATAGTCTTAGAGCTGAGAAGAAGACAGTTTACAACACAATGGCTGCAAGCATAAATGGCACCATATTCCCTAAACAGTGAACTACTTCTGACCAGGGCCTGTAAAGGTGCTATTTGGGACTTGGGTAGATACATCTACTTCAGACATCAGTCACAGGAAGGAGGAGGAGGAAGGAGGAGGAGGAAGGAGGAGAGGAGAGGAGGAGGTAGATACAGTCAGAGGAGGAGGGAGGAGAGGAGAGGAGGAGGCAGATACAGTCGGAGGAGGAGGAGGGAGGAGAGGTGACAAGGAGGTAGAGACAGTCGGAGGAGGAGGGAGGAGAGGAGGAGGTAGAGACAGTTGGAGGAGGAGGGAGGAGAGGAGGAGGTAAAGACAGTCAGAGGAGGAGGGAGGAGAGGAGGAGGTAAAGGAGGAGGTAAAGACAGTCGGAGGAGGAGGAGGGAGAAGAGGAGGGAGGGGGTAGAGACAGTTGGAGGAGGAGGAGGAGAGGAGGGAGGAGAGGAGGAGGTAGAGACAGTTGGAGGAGGAGGGAGGAGAGGAGGGAGGAGGTAGAGACAGTTGGAGGAGGAGGGAGGAGAGGAGGGAGGAGAGGAGGAGGTAGAGGAGGAGGTAAAGACAGTCAGGAGGAGGAGGGAGGAGGGAGGGAGGAGGTAGAGACAGTTGGAGGAGGAGGTAGGAGAGGAGGGAGGAGAGGAGGGAGGAGAAGAGGAGGTAGAGACAGTTGGAGGAGGAGGGAGGAGAGGAGGGAGGAGGTAGAGACAGTTGGAGGAGGAGGGAGAAGAGGAGGGAGGAGAGGAGGAGGTAGAGACAGTTGGAGGAGGAGGGAGGAGAGGAGGGAGGAGGTAGAGACAGTTGGAGGAGGAGGGAGGAGAGGAGGGAGGAGGTAGAGACAGTTGGAGGAGGAGGGAGGAGAGGAGGAGGTAGAGGAGGAGGGGAAGACAGTCGGAGGAGGGAGGGAGGAGAGGGAGGGAGGAGGGTAGAGACAGTTGGAGGAGGAGGGAGGAGAGGGAGGGAGGAGAAGAGGAGGTAGAGACAGTTGGAGGAGGAGGGAGGAGAGGAGGGAGGAGGTAGAGACAGTTGGAGGAGGAGGGAGGAGAGGAGGGAGGGGGTAGAGACAGTTGGAGGAGGAGGGAGGAGAGGAGGGAGGGGAGGGAGGAGGCAAAGACAGTCAGGGAGGAGGGAGGAGAGAGGAGGTAGAGGAGGGAGAGGTAAAGACAGTAGGAGGAGGGAGGAGAGGAGGAGGTAGAGGAGGAGGTAGAGGAGGAGGGTAGAGGAGGAGGTAAAGACAGTTGGAGGAGGAGGAGAGGAGGAGGAAAGACAGTCGGAGGAGGTAGAGGAGGAGGTAAGACAGTCAGAGGAGGGAGGAGAGGCGTAGGTGGTAGAGGAGGAGGTAGAGGAGGAGGTAGAGGAGGAGGTAAAGACAGTCAGAGGAGGGAGGAGAGGCGGAGGTAGAGGAGGAGGTAAAGACAGTCAGAGGAGGGAGGAGAGGCGGAGGTAGAGGAGGAGGTAAAGACAGTCGGAGGAGGTGGAGAAGAGGAGGTAAAGACAGTCAGAGGAGGGAGGAGAGGCAGAGGTAGAGAAGGAGGTAAAGACAGTCGGAGGAGGGAGGGAGGTAGAGAGGAGGTAAAGACAGTCGGAGGAGGAGGGAGGAGAGGAGGGGAGGAGGTAGAGACATTTGGAGGAGGAGGTAGGAGAGGAGGGAGGAGAGGAGGGAGGAGAAGAGGAGGTAGAGAGACAGTTGGAGGAGGAGGGAGGAGAGGAGGGAGGAGGTAGAGGAGCAGTTGGAGGAGGAGGGAGAAGAGGAGGGAGGAGAGGAGGAGGTAGAGACAGTTGAGGAGGAGGGAGGAGAGGAGGGAGGAGGTAGAGACAGTTGGAGGAGGAGGGAGGAGGAGGAGGGAGGAGGTAGAGACAGTTGGAGGAGGAGGGAGGAGAGGAGGAGGTAGAGGAGGAGGTAAAGACAGTCGGAGGGAGGAGGGAGGAGAGGAGGGAGGGAGGTAGAGACAGTTGGAGGAGGAGGGAGGAGGAGGGAGGAGAAGAGGAGGTAGAGACAGTTGGAGGAGGAGGGAGGAGAGGAGGGAGGAGGTAGAGACAGTTGGAGGAGGAGGGAGGAGAGGAGGGAGGGGGTAGAGACAGTTGGAGGAGGAGGGAGGAGAGGAGGGGAGGAGAGGAGGAGGTAAAGACAGTCAGAGGAGGAGGGAGGAGAGGAGGTAGAGGAGGAGGTAAAGACAGTAGGAGGAGGAGGAGAGAGAGGGAGGTGGAGGAGGAGGTAGAGGAGGAGGTAGAGGAGGAGGTAAAGACAGTTGGAGGAGGAGGAGAGGAGGAGGTAAAGACAGTCGGAGGAGGTAGAGGAGGAGGTAAAGACAGTCAGAGGAGGGAGGAGAGGCGTAGGTAGAGGAGGAGGTAGAGAGGAGGTAGAGGAGGAGGTAAAGACAGTCAGAGGAGGGAGGAGAGGCGGAGGTAGAGGAGGAGGTAAAGACAGTCAGATGAGGGAGGAGAGGCGGAGGTAGAGGAGGAGGTAAAGACAGTCGGAGGAGGTGGAGAAGAGGAGGTAAAGACAGTCAGAGGAGGGAGGAGAGGCAGAGGTAGAGAAGGAGGTAAAGACAGTCGGAGGAGGGAGGAGGTAGAGAGGAGGTAAAGACAGTCAGAGGAGGGAGGAGAGGCGGAGGTAGAGGAGGAGGGGTAGAGGAGGAGGTAGAGGAAGAGGTAAAGACAGTTGGAGGAGGTGGAGAAGAGGAGGTAAAGACAGTCAGAGGAGGGAGGAGAGGCAGAGGTAGAGGAGGAGGTAAAGACAGTCGGAGGAGGGAGGAGAGGCGGGGTAGAGGAGGAGGTAAAGACAGTCGGAGGAGGGAGGAGAGGCGGGGGTAGAGGAGGAGGTAGAGACAGTCGGAGGAGGGAGGAGGTAGAGGAGGAGGAGAGGCGGGGGTAGAGGAGGAGGTAGAGACAGTCGGAGGAGGGAGGAGGTAGAGGAGGAGGAGAGGCGGGGTAGAGGAGGAGGTAAAGACAGTCGGAGGAGGGAGGAGAGGCGGGGTAGAGGAGGAGGTAAAGACAGTCGGAGGAGGGAGGAGAGGCGGGGGTAGAGGAGGAGGTAAAGACAGTCGGAGGAGGAGGAGAGGCGGAGGTAGAGAAGGAGGATGTTGAGGGCAGAAAGAGGTGGAAAATGGAGGAGGCAGTAGTACCCAGGAGGTATAGCAGGACAGGAAGGAGCTTCTGGTTTTGGTCAACCTACCATTACCTAGGCTGGCATTGCCAGGTGCACACCGCCTGCAGTACCATCAGTGGCTATAGTTGCGATGGGGTGGGCAGAGGGATGGGGAAGTCTATAGTAGCAAGTAAATGATGGGTTACAAAAAAGGCAACAGTGAACACAAAGAACATGGTTAAGTCCTGAATAACCAAAGAACATGGTTAAAGCCTGAATAACACGATTAGTGTTGTTGCTGCAGTTCATTCACACTAGGATTGACAAAAGAAATCCCCAAAATTTCGACAAACAGGGAATAATGGATAAGTGACCAGATTTGTGCAACCCACTGATGTTTAAAACTGAGACGACTGGAGGAATGGTACAGGCATTATATACATGAACATGAAATAGGTTCAACACAATACTAAAGGGCAAAGAGAGGAAGGTTTGACCAATTTCTTGAACGAAACAAACCAGTGAAGAGAAAAAGAACCACACAGGCTAAAACCCCTATCTGTCAGGTGAGAGAGGCCTGTAATTTTCATCATAGGTACACTTCAACTATGACAGAAAAATTTGAAAAAAATCCAGAAAATCACATTGCAGGATTTTTTAATGAATTTATTTGCAAATTATGGTGGAAAATAAGTATTGTGATATTTTCAATGTGATTTTCTGGAATTTTTTCAAACTTTTCTGTCATAGTTGAAGTGTACCTATGATGAAAATTACAGGCCTCTCTCATCTTTTTAGGTGGGAGAACTTGCACAATTGGTGGCTTACTAAATACTTTTTTTTGCCCCACTGTATCTAGTGTGGTTGTAACAATACCTAATCAATATGGAATCCATGCGTATTCCAGGGGCTAATCAATCAATTTCGAACAATCAATCTCAACCATGTTATTCATATCATGTGTCGTGTCAATGAGCAGCAAATTTTTTTGAAAAAGGCAGCAATGTGATTGGAACAGAAACGTAGTGTGGTTTAAACTGCTTCAAATGTCATCCCATCACTGCGACAACGGCTACAAGACACCAACTGGCAGAGGAAGAAAACACCATCGCTGACAAAGTCAGGGGATCGGAGACAAGGCTTGAAGAACAGAGTCCACTAAATTCAATTATAATTGACATGTGGAAATTACATTTTGAATGACGTTTTAAACTCTTAGGATTTTACACTGGGAGTTGCAATAGGTTTTTTTAAATTCCAATTCCATCCTTGTGCATATTGTGCACTTCACAGGCAACATGTCCTTCACAGGAGGGGAGAAGGTTATATTACGTACCAAGAAGGCACCCTATTCCCTATGTAGTGCACTACTATAGACCAGAGCCCTAAGGCACCCTATTCCCTATGTAGTGCACTACTTTAGACCAGAGCCCTATGGGACCCTATTCCCTATGTAGTGCACTACTATAGACCAGAGCCCTATTCCCTATGTAGTGCACTACTTTAGACCAGAGCCCTATGGGACCCTATTCCCTATGTAGTGCACTACTATAGACCAGATCCCTATTTCCTATGTAGTGCACTACTTTTGACCAGAGCCCTATTCCCTATGTAGTGCACTACTTTAGACCAGATCCCTATGGGACCCTATTCCCTATGTAGTGCACTACTATAGACCAGAGCCCTATTCCCTATGTAGTGCACTACTTTAGACCAGAGCCCTATGGGACCCTATTCCCTATGTAGTGCACTACTATAGACCAGATCCCTATTCCCTATGTAGTGCACTACTTTTGACCAGAGCCCTATTCCCTATGTAGTGCACTACTTTTGACCAGAGCCCTATTCCCTATGTAGTGCACTACTTTTGACCAGAGCCCTATTCCCTATATAGTGCACTACTTTTGACCAGAGCCCTATTCCCTATATAGTGCACTACTTTTGACCAGAGCCCTATTCCCTATATAGTGCACTACTTTTGACCAGAGCCCTATGGGCCCATAGAGGAATAGGGCGCCATTTGGGACCCGTATTTCAGGAGCGGGGACAGATGATCAGATCATCCATCTGTTGAAGTTGAATCTCAGTCTGTCTAATTGGTGAATGTTAAATCATTCCTTGTGAAGTTACTATTACTATTTAACTCTGCAGATCTCTTTAGTGAATTTAACCAATCACAGGCTGTGATCATGTTGATTTAACCAATCACAGGCTTTGATCATGTTGATTTAACCAATCACAGGCTGTGATCATGTTGATTTAACTAATCACAGGCTTTGATGTGGGATATTTGAAACTGTATTGGGGACGGTGAGGGAAATATGGATGAGAGGATGACAGGGAAGGGGTTGGGGTAGTTCAGTAGGGTAGTAAGGGGGTGAGTTTAGCAGGGTAGTTAGGGGGGTTCAGTAGGGAAGTTAGGGGGTTCAGTAGGGTAGTTAGGAGGGGGGGTTCAGTAGGGTAGTTAGGGGGTGAGTTCAGTAGG